>NC_025695.1:45855488-45894381 GCF_000633955.1 Camelina sativa | reverse complement strand
GTTTTGGTTGAGTTTTACGCGCCGTGGTGTGGTCATTGTCAGTCTCTTGCTCCTGAGTATGCTGCAGCTGCGACCGAGCTTAAGGACTCTGGTGTCGTTTTGGCTAAGATCGATGCGACTGAGGAGAATGAGCTGACTCAGGAGCATAGCGTTCAGGGCTTCCCTACTCTTCTTTTCTTCGTTGATGGTGAGCACAAGCCTTACACTGGAGGCAGGACTAAGTAAGTGATATTGAAGTTTCAATTTTGCTTATGCATCATTGGATCTGATTTGGAGTTAGGATTGCTGAATAATTTTTATTGGTTTTGTGAATTAGAGAAACAATTGTGACATGGGTGAAGAAGAAGATAGGTCCTGGTGTGTATAATCTAACTACATTAGATGATGCTGAGAAAGTGTTGACTTCTGGGAACAAAGTCGTCTTGGGATACTTGAACTCCTTGGTGGTATGGTTTCTCTATTCACTTGGTTTATAGTCTCTTGAATCGTTGCTGTGTATTTTTTTCTCAAAGTAAGTACAAGGCTTTACATTATTGGATATTCAAAATGTGACTTTTTTTTTTACAGGGTGTTGAGCATGACCAACTTGCTGCTGCTTCGAAAGCTGAAGACGATGTGAACTTCTATCAAACAGTGAATCCTGATGTTGCCAAGATGTTTCACATCGATTCCGGCCTGCTCTTGTCCTCGTTAAGAGGGAAGAGGAGAAGATTAGCCATTTTGGTTGGTTTCCTGTTAATCTTTGCTATGCATTGATTCAATGATCTTGTTCTTGGGCTTTTGCTTATTATGTTTGTGTTATTAATCTGCAGATGGGGAATTTGTTAAGTCTGCTCTAGTTAGTTTTGTGTCAGCCAATAAGCTTCCGTTGGTGTCTGTTTTCACCAGAGAGACTGCACCGGAAATTTTTGAGAGTGCAATCAAGAAACAGGTGTGTCACTCTTTTTAGTAGTATTTTTCGATACAAATTCGAAGATGGTTTATTGTCCATCTACTAACATGCAACTGTATGTCTCTTTGCAGTTGCTGGTGTTTGTAACCAAAAATGACTCTGAAAAGGTTCTTCCGGAATTTCAAGAAGCAGCGAAATCATTCAAAGGAAAGGTGAGAACATATGTCTAGTCTGGTTTAGACCAATTTATTTTATGTATATGTTTTGCATCGAGAAGAATCCATGAAGGAGGATCTTTGGAGGCAACGATGGCTTTATGTTTATCTTGGTAAGGTTACTTCTAAGAAGCTTTTGTTTCTTGATACAGCTCATCTTTGTGTCTGTGGATCTGGATAATGAGGATTATGGGAAACCTNTTCTGGCTGCAATGGATTTGTCTTCTTGGATTCATCTAAAACTGAGAAAATGTTGTCTTATTTTGTTGTGTGTGGAGCAGATAACGGTAGATACAGATNCTTTGTGTCTGTGGATCTGGATAATGAGGATTATGGGAAACCTGTCGCTGAATACTTCGGTGTGTCTGAAAATGGTCCTAAAGTAAGTCGATTGTTTATCTTGTTATGGGTTTAAGAATCGCACATTTATAAGAATCTGAGTCCTAGATCTTTTTGATATGCCATGCTGATTACATCTAAAATGTTGGTCTGTGCATAGCTTATTGCCTACACAGGGAATGATGACCCTAAAAAACACTTTTTCGACGGCGAGATCAAGTCAGATAGTATTAAGGTATCTCTTTGAAGTTTCTTTCACTCGTAAATTTCTACTTCACGGTGATAAAATTAAGGTATCTCTTTGAAGTTTCTTAAACTTCTCTAATATACTGCAGACGTTTGGAGAGGATTTCCTGAACGACAAGTTAAAGCCTTTCTATAAGTCAGACCCCATTCCTGAAAAGGTAAAGATGTTTTTTCTAAATCATTAATTTCCAATCTTGTTGCCTCATGTAACACCAGGGCTTAATTTTGTTGCTACAGAACGATGGGGATGTGAAAATAGTGGTTGGAGATAACTTTGATGAAATTGTTCTGGACGATTCTAAAGATGTTCTTCTCGAGGTACAAATTGTATTAAAATCCACTAATAAACTGATATGGATTTACGTCTTTTCATTACATCAATACTTAGTTTAGTTGTATAAACAAAACTCAGGTCTATGCACCATGGTGTGGCCATTGCCAAGCCCTTGAGCCAATGTATAACAAGCTTGCGAAACATTTAAAAAGTATTGATTCTGTCGTCATAGCCAAGATGGATGGAACAACCAACGAACATCCCAAGGCAAAGGTAATAAAGTGAACGCGTATTATCTCTGCACACTGAGAACCTTTCTATGTTCAAAGCCTGAAGAATTAATTTTTCTGGTGTTGCAGGCTGAGGGGTTCCCTACAATTCTCTTCTTCCCTGCAGGCAACAAGACTTCAGAGCCGGTAAGTTCTGGTTCTTCTGGCTGCAATGGATTTGTCTTCTTGGATTCATCTAAAACTGAGAAAATGTTGTCTTATTTTGTTGTGTGTGGAGCAGATAACGGTAGATACAGATCGCACTGTGGTTGCATTTTACAAGTTCTTAAGGAAACACGCAACGATCCCGTTCAAACTGGAGAAACCTGCATCAACAGAATCTCCTAAAAGTGTCGAGTCCANTATGGGTTTAAGAATCGCACATTTATAAGAATCTGAGTCCTAGATCTTTTTGATATGCCATGCTGATTACATCTAAAATGTTGGTCTGTGCATAGCTTATTGCCTACACAGGGAATGATGACCCTAAAAAACACTTTTTCGACGGCGAGATCAAGTCAGATAGTATTAAGGTATCTCTTTGAAGTTTCTTTCACTCGTAAATTTCTACTTCACGGTGATAAAATTAAGGTATCTCTTTGAAGTTTCTTAAACTTCTCTAATATACTGCAGACGTTTGGAGAGGATTTCCTGAACGACAAGTTAAAGCCTTTCTATAAGTCAGACCCCATTCCTGAAAAGGTAAAGATGTTTTTTCTAAATCATTAATTTCCAATCTTGTTGCCTCATGTAACACCAGGGCTTAATTTTGTTGCTACAGAACGATGGGGATGTGAAAATAGTGGTTGGAGATAACTTTGATGAAATTGTTCTGGACGATTCTAAAGATGTTCTTCTCGAGGTACAAATTGTATTAAAATCCACTAATAAACTGATATGGATTTACGTCTTTTCATTACATCAATACTTAGTTTAGTTGTATAAACAAAACTCAGGTCTATGCACCATGGTGTGGCCATTGCCAAGCCCTTGAGCCAATGTATAACAAGCTTGCGAAACATTTAAAAAGTATTGATTCTGTCGTCATAGCCAAGATGGATGGAACAACCAACGAACATCCCAAGGCAAAGGTAATAAAGTGAACGCGTATTATCTCTGCACACTGAGAACCTTTCTATGTTCAAAGCCTGAAGAATTAATTTTTCTGGTGTTGCAGGCTGAGGGGTTCCCTACAATTCTCTTCTTCCCTGCAGGCAACAAGACTTCAGAGCCGGTAAGTTCTGGTTCTTCTGGCTGCAATGGATTTGTCTTCTTGGATTCATCTAAAACTGAGAAAATGTTGTCTTATTTTGTTGTGTGTGGAGCAGATAACGGTAGATACAGATCGCACTGTGGTTGCATTTTACAAGTTCTTAAGGAAACACGCAACGATCCCGTTCAAACTGGAGAAACCTGCATCAACAGAATCTCCTAAAAGTGTCGAGTCCACACCAAAAGTAGAAACTACAGAGACCAAAGAAAAATCTGATAGCACGACAAAGAGTAGCCAAAGTGACTCCAAGGACGAATTGTGATCCAAAGCCAAGAAAAGAGTATAAGTTATATAATATATATATATATATATATATATATATGTCTCTTACGTTATATGTATGATCGGAATTGTTTGGACTAGAGATAAAGTAACTTTAGTTTTGGGAAAGACATTTTCCACTCTTGATTTGGTTTCACATTTTCTACATGTAGCAAGGCCAAACTTTACTGTCGAGTGTCACACAATGAAATAATAAATCATTGACCCGGAAAAATCTCTATTTTGCCGAAGAGCCTGGAACCTTTATTACTAATTGCCTATAGTCATAACTTCGTTGATACACTACCCCAAGGTATGCGGAACTTAATTGTTTTAAAGTCCACCATTAGAAGGAAACTTTTTCTTTCTCAAGCGTCAACATTGTAAAGTGGTTACACTTTGCCTTACGATTATGACAATTGACTCTTTTATATTCCTTCCTTTCCTACTAAGATACACCAATTTCTCCACTAATAGAAAAAATTAACTTAAATTAAATTTTGAAATTCCCAAAGCATTGAGTTCTTCTTAGGTACCAAGGCAATTCTCAGTGTTACTCTTATGAACTTTAAGTGGAAATCAATAAATTGACTACGTGATCTAATGCTTCGCTCCGTATCTATTTTTTAATACACTTGTGACGTGATGAATTCCCATTCGTCATAAGCATCCTATATATTATTCCATCTCTTCTTCCTAACTTACTTCAAGTCTTCAAAAACAGAAGAAACCGTTGAGATGATGGAGAAGGTTGGGTTCATCATTGTATCTCTCTTAATAATGGTATCCGTTGTTGACATTTCAGCTAAAGAAGAAATATCACCGAGACTGTCTCCGATAGAGCATTCTTCCCCGTCACCGCCTCAGCAAGATAACGAAATGTCTCCAATATCTCCGACGATGATGTCTAATGATTACGATTATCCGTCTTCGTCTCAGTTTACGGAATCAAGTGATCTCAGTTACACTGAAAATACCAGAACGGGAGGCAAAAAAGTAGCCTCCGGAGGCGGAGGAAACAAGACTGGAGTTGTCGTTGTTGGAGCCATTGCAGCGGTGAGTATGGTCTGCTTCGGTGGTGTATATTTGTTCAAGCAACGGCGTGACAACATTCGTCGATCGCGGTATGGATACGTCGCCACTGAATTCTTCTGAAGATAACTTTGAGAGGTTTGAAGGCCATCTTCAGAAGTCTAGTTTCTTTTCAAATGTTCTTGGTAAATATTTGTTTGTTCGTTTCTTGCATATATCTTTTGTAATTTGAAATTTCTAATGATTTGATTTTGGAGGTCTCACTTGTTAGTCAACTAGTACTCTTTCTCTTTGGTCAGATAAATGTATCATCACTAAGGACTCTCGAGCACCATTATGGAACACTTGTACTACATTACAAAGAAAATAAGCTTACAAACTTTTTTTGATAACTTTTGTCGTTTCAAAGTTTCTAAAGTCTAGTTTCTTTTGGAAAATGCAAATTTGTGATGTAGTATACGAACAAGATGCAAAAAGTGAGCTTTGTTTATTGAGAGATTCACAACAATGTAGATTGTATTGAAAAAACATAGAGAACATGAGGCATGAGACTGTTTTTCATCTAATGGAAAAGTGAAACACCCACAAGGACATAAATATAACGTCATCTTTACATTCACTTCTCTTCCAATCTTGCCAGGATCGACTCCGCGAAACTCTGTTGCCTGTCAATTCAAAAAGAAAATACAAAGTAACATCAAGACTTGTTGAAATTTATTCAAGGATCATAGAAGTTGAGAGCCTTTAAATTTGTGCAAGTTCCAAGTTTGGTTAAATGGAGCTACCGAAAACTCTTAAGAGATTTTAACTAAATCTACACAAGATAATGACACGTTGAACATACTTGCGTTCACTGTGCTTGGAGCTTGGTCTCGAATACTTCAAGTATCCATCCCAAGGCACCTTTTTCAGACCCGCCCTAAGAGATATCATGTCTCTCACCCTGTCACAAGTAAATAAAGTGGATGCAAAAGAATGTCATGCCAGGTTATTACAGTGGATGCAAATTTCTTAGCATATGACTTCTCTGATGAATGACCAAGAGAAGAGTGTTTCTACCTCTCGGCAAACTCAATCCCTGTTTCACCGGGCCTTAAAGTTTGGGGTTCCAAGTACCACACTTCACACACAACAGCCCATGATGTCATGAGTTGCAGCAAGTGCATTGTAAACGATTGTCTGCAAAGACCATGCAAGACCTTTTGTTACCAAGACAAAGAAATGGCCCTTAATATTTCGCTGGAAGAGATCATCTTTCAATCGCAACTAAGCAATATACTAAAACAATAGTGTATAACTAGTTAGAAAAGCTTCTTCACCCCTTTCAACACTACTTCAGAAATTTCAAAATTATCTGAACAGACTGATATGAAAAGTCTTACGAAAATACCCTTACTTTCTGCTATTCCAAAAGGCGTCAACAAAAATCTTGTTGTATTTAATTGCAATTGGGCAAACAGTACAGTCCAATTCAAAAGCACCCTGAACATTATCATGACGAAGATCAGACACTATAAAATAGTAGTAGGAGGCCAAATCACAACAAAGTTAGGTCCAAAATACCTTCTTAAACATCACTGTATAGTTATTATTTACACATGTCCCCTCAGGAAATATGAGAAGTGGATTATTGTCAGTTCCTTGGACATGGTCCCTTAACCTGATTCATATGATTCATATTCCCATAATTAGCATGAGTAGATTATGTAATGACACTTCCAAGGTATAAAAAATTATGCATACTTTCTCGCTACAATTTCACGATCCTTTGCCTCTGAACGATTGAACCAGATACATCCGACACTCTCTAATATTGTGCTTTGCAGAAGTCCTTCGCATATAAAGCAACAAAAGTCAATCATGGCTTGTTCACAATAATGCGTGAAAGGTAAACCAATCAGTCTTCACTAAAACTAAGCAATCATAAAGGTCATTAGCACACTTCTGGGTGCTCTAATAGCCAGAGACTTACCAACCCAACCAGGATGCTTCTGCATAATAACAGCAAATGCAGTCATCTGCTCCAAGACGATGAAATCAATCATTGAAGTATGGTTGGCAACATAAACCTGTTCAACCCCGATCATAAAGTAAGCATAGGTATACAAGCATCAAAAAGAAACAAAGTAAAGTTTTTTAAAAGGAAACATGACCTGCTTAGGACGGATACTAGGCCGTGGGCCGTGATACTTGACAACTCCGGTCCATGAGGCGACAAAGAAGCTGCATATCATTTCCACCAAAACCCTCTGGTAACACAGCAAAAGAAAGCAAAATCTTCCTGAATTTATGAAAACACAGTGAAAACGTAATCATACAAGACAAACGGGAGACAGAGAATCCAACACACCTCTATCTTTTTCCTCAACCTATCTTGACCTTTCAGCAGAGCATTGACGGGGATAAACAATGAAAGGAAAATAATCCACCCAAAAGCTAAAGTGACGACCCTGCAGATTTTATTTTAAAAACTGAACTGCTTAGTTAAAAATCTTAACTTTGAGCTAAGAACAAGAACTAGTGGATAAATTAAGAGGAACCAACCTCAAGGGAAAGAGGAGACAGTATCTAACAACAACACCAAAGCACCATAGAGGGAATAAGTAAATGTTCCAGTTCCAAGGTTCCGGAGGATTCGATTTGAAACATCTTGTGAAAGAGTCCTGCAAAATCATACCCAACAAACAAAAGCAAACGATAACAGAGTGGACAACAGCTGCAGATAGAGATAAAAATCCATCCTTTAGCTCATAAATTTGAAGTCTATGACACAGATTTGGGCTTTACATCAACAATGGCACCAGCAGCTTCAGTGAGAGTGGGAGAGATGTCGAGCAAATCACGCCTGCAATCAACTCAAGAAGAACGGTTTGAATACTCTAAATCAGCCGATCAAATCAAATTCAAAAAAATACACAAGGGAGAAATTTATACAGGCTGAGCTTGCCGCGTGGTTCGTTGATGGAGGAACCGGAAGGAAGGTAATCTTCGAGGTTGGGGTGATCGAGATCAAGCTCGGATCTTGAAGTCACGAGCCTACCTGCCGTACTGCTCATGGTTTACGTCGCCGGTAATTTCTTTTTTGATGCTTTTCCCAATTTTCGAATCTCCGATGAGAGAGAAGAGCTTTAAGCCACTCAACAGGCTTTCTGACTCTGTCTGATTGATACTTTGTACCAGGCCCATTATTAGTCTATAGGCCCAATTTGATCAATCGAACTTTTTTGAATTGATCAATCAGAATACAAATACAACACATGTCATATTATATTAAAAAAAAAAACTAAAATTAAATGACAAAACAAATTAAGAAACAAATTATGTAGATTTTCTTTTTCGGAAAGAAACAAAGAAAAATAATATTTTCTTAATTTGTTTTGTCCTTTAAATTTAATGAGTTATTCACTCCTAGAGATGAATGCAAGATTTTTTTTTTAAATGGATTGATCTACGTAATTTGTTTCCTTAATTAAAATTTGTTTTCTTAATTTAAAGGGGTGAAATTCATCCCTAGAATTAGGGCTGGGCAAAATAACCGATAACCAAATAACCGACCGAAACCGAACCGAAAAAAACCAAACCGAACCGAACCGAAATTCTTCAAATACCCGAATGGTTAGTAAAAATCTATATCCAAACTAACCGAAACCGAACCGAACCGAACCGACAATTAAATGGTTAACCGAAATATCCGAAAACCTAGAAGATATCAAATATTATATACTTAATATTATGCAAAACTATAAAATAAACTTAAAATATAAATTATTTCTAGATTCAAAACAATTAAATATTTTAAATAATCAATATATGTAAATGTTATTATTTTGAATTTACAAAGTTAAATACTATTTTGTAAAATTGAATCAATATTTTTCCCTTTTTTGTATTTTTGTTATTATATATTTGGTTAATTTTGGTTATATTCGGTTAGTTTTGGTTATATTTGGTTTATTTGGTTAATGTTAATATAATTTATGTTAGTTATGGTTATTTATTTAAATAACCAAACCGAAACCGAACCGAACCGAACCGAACCGAAATTTTAAAAATATTCAAATGGTTATTATATTACTATATCCAAAATAACCGAAACCGAATACAACCGAACCGAAACCGAATGGTTAACCGAATGCCCAGACCTACCTAGAATTGTCTAAACTTGACACTTGTGAAAATTTTATTAATGACTAACTTTCCTATCCACACCCAAATTTAGTGATGTAATTCTATTTTTGAGGATGCTATCATTATATGTTGACCATAAAATATCTTGCTAAAAATAGTGTATTCTAAAAAAGAAAAGAAAAAACCACCCTATGTGAAACTAAATCAATATATATAATGTAGAAAATAGATCATAATTTTCTAAACACAAATTTAAAGTTGAGNAAAAAAAAAAAAAAAAAAAAGTAAACTGAAAAATATGGCTTCATCAAGGTTTCAACTTGTTGCTCTTTTCGTCATCTTCTCTCTCGTTATTACTGTCCAATCGGGTACTTATACGTTTTTCCTTTCACAATATTATTAGGTTTACATTAGTAACTGCTTCTTTTGATTTGTTTTAAAATCATAACATTCCAAAACTCCACGTTTATCAAGAATTAAGATAATTCTACAAGTTTATATCTAAAGATCTTTGACCTTATAGACATATGTCTGTTAAATTTACATAAAACACACAGAAAAGGAGATAATAGACGGACCATGCCGCTTAAGAGGAACGTGCACCAACGACAGGGACTGCGACACCCATTGCCACAAGAGCACCGACCCTTCAGCCATGGTAGGGCTCTGCCTCTTCGACAAACCCACCGGTCCTGTTTGTTGCTGCTTATTTGATTAAATCATCATATACATCTATTTTTTTCTTCTACAAATCTCTATCGTATGATCGTATTTTTTCTTAACTAATGATGTGAAGATTTAAAATTAATAAAAAAATATTACGTCCCAATTATTTGAAGGTTTAAAAAAAGAAGTGATTTTGTGTTTCTTATTATTTGTTTTCTTGTTTGCCATATTGACTGACACTTGTATGTCATGAGAGTCTTATAATTTGTATAAGAATGGCTAAATGTGAACAAACGTATTATGTATCCCCTATATAATATTTGAGAAGTACACAACTTCTTTTTCGTAGACTATACAATATAATAGTTATAGGTTATAAAGTTATAGTTATTATTTAATTCATTAGTTAGTTACAAAATATGTTATATGGGTTAACTTCCTTAATTATATCGAGATACACTTAAAAAGAATATCCCAAAGAATAATACAACTTAAAGAAATAAAATCGTTAACAACCATATATTGTTAGGTCATATATACTATTAGGGAATAAAGAAAAGAAATATAATAAAATTTTGGAAATTTAATCATGCTTAAATGTGATTTCCGATTACGCAAACAAAATAAGATCTTACCTAACATATTTCCAAACTTTTAGTATTAATCACTGACATCTCCATTCACCGAAGTACACTATATTCATACCAAAAAAAAAGTTGTTCAATCTACAAAATATTTAATATTTAGTAATATTATTCTTTTAAAAAATATCTATTCAACTAAAATTTTGACGGAGTAACGGGTCAAAAATTGAATATTGAAATTTAATTTCATATATTCTTTTTGTTAAATTGTATAATTTTATATACTATAATAAACTTTTTTAAAAAATTGAAATATTTTAATATAGTTTAATTTGATATTTTTAAGAATATCATAAATATATGATAGATAAAAAAATTAAAAATTATAAACACTCTAATTTGATTTTTTATAGCACGGGTAAATAATGTCACTATAATATAAAGAATTCTAAGATATATGATTTTTTGCTAGAGCACATGTTAAAAATTCAAAAAATATGATTTCTCAAATTAAATTAAAATTTGGAATAATGTTGTTTGGTAGGCTTTCTCGGTCAAGAGGATTTTGACAAACATGTGTTACATATTTAGTTCTAAAATTAATATGCGGTATACTATGGGTTAAGTCATAGAATTAACAATTATTATATAATTTCAAACACTAAACAAATCAAATAAAATTAATAAATATTTTTTTTTATCACACAACTTAACTTGTTGTATGCCGCGGATAAAAATCTATATCTACTAGAATATATCTTACAAAATAGATGTTATTTTTATAAGTCATATTCAACATATGATTTCACGGCATCATTAAAAAAAACTTTAAAAACAGAAAAAGTAAATTTATAAAATAAACAAAAAAAATTTCAACTCGTGCTTCCATGCACTAGCAGAGGTCATATTATAGTTTATTTCTTTGAAAAGGTTGACCTTTTGTGTTGATGGTGATGCATTCTCATTAAACTCCTAACTCGTTTCTCTTAACTTTTATTTAAGCTTGAGAACTGTTGTCATATTAGAGATTTGGACATTGTTGAATACAGTATGCAATACACAACAGATACATGAGATATTCATATACGCAACAGATATATATCTTCCATCTCAGTTTCCAGAGAACGGCCAACCATCTACACGGTCTGAAATCTACTCATCAGCCACGGGAGGGTCTACCCAACGACCATGTTCTTTGATCAAACCGATCAGAGCATCTGTTGCCCCCGTCATGGCAATCCCACGCTTCACCACCGTCTGTCCACAAAAAAAAATATCAAGATCCGATTTTCTTCACATATAAACACTTTCTTTAAGAAACCCAAGAATTAAAGGTGTTACCTTTCCGACATAAAGGTCGATTTTCCCGGGGGAACCACCTACATATCCGAAATCAGCATCTGCCATTTCTCCAGGCCCATTCACAATGCAACCCATGATTGCAATCTGCACCACCATTGTTCAATTTGTTTTACATTCAAAAACACAAACTTCCCTTGAAAACATGTATAAAAAAAAAAAGTCTTTTAAGAGTTTTAACCGAAACGCCAGGTAAATGTGAAGTCTTTTCTCGAATCTCCGCGCTGATTTCTTGCAAGTCGAAAAGTGTTCTTCCACAAGACGGGCATGATACGTATTCCTGCAAATGATTTTGCAAAGTTCTTACTTTTCCTCTTTTTTTTTAATGAAAGAATATACAAAAAAATATTGATTCTTTGTGCTTTTTTACCGTCTTAGTGTTACGCATTCTGCAGCCTTGTAATAAGTTGAAGGAAGTATTCCGAAGAAAATCAAAATCTTGGTCGGGTGCTTCGAGCATTACACCATCACCGAGTCCATCCACAAGAAGGGCTCCAGCGTATGTCCCTGCATGAATCACCAATTCGTCCCTGCATTGTGCAGTAAGAAGAAATAAAACGCATTAAGATCAAAAATGGATTTTGTCATTCACTGCACAAAGCTCGAAAGTTCGTTATCATCTACCTGTGAATTCCGGTTGGGAAATTTATGTGGTGAATAACTGGAAAGTTCACTGAATTCTCGGAAAGGAACTCGAATAACCTGCAAGTCCCAGGAAAAGTATATTACTTATAACTCAGCAAAAGATTAGATATTGAGAATATTTTCAATTATTACCTCCGAGCTGCATGTACTCTGCTAATTTTGTCTTCAGTGAAGGGTACATCATGGAGAATCATAGTAGCATCAATGTTTTTGAGTATTTCAAGCTCCTCATATGGCTCATCACCTCGTAGAGAGACAACCAAGCGTGTACCTGAAACAATCAAAGCTGAGATATACTGAAACAAAAAAATTGTTCTCTTTATTATGATTTCTTTCAGGTAAGAACCAGGTCACCTTCAGGGAGAAGCTTATAAGCGCCACCAGATAGTTCCTTGAGGTTGACAAGAACCATTGCATTGGGCAATGGCTTTGTGAGTTGCTCTGATAGAGGTGCTATAACTCCCATACTGACATCAATCAACCGTTTTAGAGCCAAACGCTGTAAACAGAAGTCAATATTTATGCTCAGCCATGTCAAATCTTGGAAGTAAAATGATATGGAGAAGCAAGGGTGATTCTTACAGCCACGTGATCATCTACAGGTGGTAGCTCTCTTAATAAGATTGAATCGACAGTTGCCAGATCCTATACAACATTACTAGGGAAAGTAAGAATTGAGAACCAATATCAAATTAGTTACAGTGAGACTGCGTCTCTCATGAAAATATATTGAACCATATCTCACCTTGAATGGCATGCCCACGACAAGCTTTGTAGCGAGCGATCTGTAGAGGAGTTCAGGTGCCTAGAGACAAAGTAAAATAGTGAGAGGAAAGCAAAGAGGATGAGAAGACTGAAGAGTACTTATAAATACTCACCTTTAGTTGGTCCAAAGAGATCGACATTAGAACAGAACCATCACGGTGAAGGACACCTCTGTAATCGACCTCTTCTCCCTATAGTTCTCAGGACCAGTTATTTTGATGGTCTTCAATACTTGAAAAAGGACATCATGAAGGACATGAAACTTTTTACTTCGAAATGTACAGTCTTACCTCTTTTTGTCCAGGTAGATCACCCGTCCGACGCTGGAAATCAAAGTAACGCCTATGCTTTTCTTCAAACGGAGCCTAATACACAAAGGGGGGTTGCATTAGTTCCATAAAGTGGAAACTATATTAGAGAAGCATCTGATAAAGAATTATTCATACAACGCCTTGTTGAAGTTCAGCAGCTTTTGTCCCAAGGTTGGCCAATCGCTTGCAGGGATCTATCTCCTCTTCTGGTGGCTCCGTCAGTGAAACTCTTATTGTGTCACCAAGGCCGTCCTGCAATCACAAACAATCATTGCCATACATGAACTGTTAAAAGTTAAGATCTTTACCATTTGTTATGTAATGGGGTACCTGAAGAAGCGTCCCAATTCCAATTGCAGATTTCATCCGACCATCTTCTCCTTCTCCTGCCTCAGTTACTCCCAAATGCAAAGGATAATCCCATCCCTGAACATACATCTCAGCCACAAGCAAACGGTACGCCTGCACCATGATCACCGGGTTGCTCGCTTTCATTGAGAAAACAAAGTTGTGATAGTCTAATTTCCGACATATCCGCGCAAACTCAAACGCAGATTCAACCTGTGTGACAGAACTCATGTCAGACAACAGTACCTGTGTATTAAGAGAAAACCATTGTAAAGTAACTAAGAATTTTCACCATTCCTCTTGGAGAATCCCCATAATAGCTCATGATACGGTCAGAAAGACTTCCATGATTTGTCCCTATACGCATTGCTCTCCCGTATTTTTTGCATTTCTCAACCAAAGGAGTGAAGACCTAAAAAAAGAGAGTAGCACCGTTAGTAAAGACTGATTAAAACTTTACGGGTTTTAGTGCTTTACAAGACAAGTGAGACAAAGGCTTCCTTCCACCTGCTCAATATGCTGGAGTTCTTTCTGATATTCATCCTCTGTATATTCTATCGTCTCAAACTGTGCCCGTCTGTCCGCTGCAAAAGCAAACATTCATTCATTCTCGAGTTATAGAAACAAGTGAAAGAAAAAGAAAAAAAAAAGCAGTACCAAAATTTCCGGGGTTGACACGGATCTTGTCAAAGCATTCAGCGACACGTAAAGCTACAGCAGGGGCAAAATGAATATCTGCTACCAGAGGTATATTGTAACTGTTAAACAAGATGCAAAACACCACTTCAGTTTCATACTACTCAAAGTTCACATACAAACATAGAGAAAACACAGTATTGTCATTGGCTTACTTAAGCTGAACAAGTTTATCTTTGATTTCAAAGCACGCATCTGCTTCTTTCTTCCCTTGAACAGTTATCCTCACAATATCCGCGCCTTTATCCGCTATTCTCATAACCTATAATCACAGAACCAACAGTCATAAAGCTTACGGTGCAACACAATTTAATCATCTTGACACCAAATTTTCATATATTAATGTATACAGATATGCAAATAAATTTAAGGGACAGACAGATGGGAAAAACCTCATCAACAGTTCCAGCAACATCTTTTGTATCCGAAGTAGTCATGGTTTGAATCCTTATGGGATGTTCGCTTCCAAGGGCGACATTTCCAACCATAACAGTACGAGTCTTCCTTCTCACTGTCTTATGCAATGACTCGCAATACTTCTGTCTTGGCACTACAAAACCGATATAACAACACAATCATTCACTCTAAACAAACCATCAAGGGAAGTAAAAAAAGAAAAAAAAAATGATAACTTTGAATGAATTTGTAATGCAAATACCTAAGAGAGGGCTTCCTTCTGAAGCAGGTTGAAGCTCGGCTAAATCAGAGCCTTGGTTTGAATTACGGATGACTGAAACTCTTCTACCAGCAGATCTTAGAGTCCTCAAATCACAAATTCTCACAAGATTCATGCTTTTACTAAACCCGAGTTTCGAATCCAAGATCTTAACCCCGGAAACAGGAGCTGGCAACACTCCAGTCGCCATATTTTTTTTCTCAGTGAATCTAAGTAAACTGCATAGTCAGTCACAGAACAAAATCAGCTGACTTTGATATAATTTTTAAATCCATTTTGGTTACTGTGAAGATCAAACGCACTTAAACAACAAAAGCANTTTTTTTTTTTTTTTTTTTTATGGCTTCAATTATGATTCTGAAGCCAAAATCAACAAAGTTTCCCCAAACCTAGAATTACCCAACTAAGTTTATCTTCGTTCCCCGATGAAATTACACAGAAGACCAAAAGCACCAATTTGAGAACAGTACCTGAAGAGGAACCAAGATCACGCAATTGAGAGAAACAAGTCTTGAAGCCAAGGAATCAAAAAAAAATAGAGAAGAGAATGTTCGGGAGGCAAAAAAAATCAGTGGTGAGAAGAGTTTGAGAGGGATTGATTTATTTATTTATTTCACATATACGAAGCCGAGGGTGGTGAAAGAATCTAAGGATAAATCGTTTTTAAGAGTGTGTTTTAGACACAGCCAAGAGAAGGACCAATGACATTTGTTATCTAGTCCAAATCTCTTTTTTAGCACAAGTGTAATCAAATTAGAGCACGGATCCGTGCAAAATGGAAATTTGAAGTTTTACAAAAGTTTATTTATCAGATTTGCTCCTCTATTAATTTGTGTTTTCTTTTACTTTGTTTAAAATTTTGATAATAAAAACCAATATGGATTCAAAATAATAGGATTTAGATGAAGAAATAATAAAAAACGGAAAAATGTCAAAAAAAAATCCGAAGTTATTTTTATTTGGACGTTTAATATCTAATTGTTTTGGATTGGAATAAAAATACATCAAATAAAAAAACGTATCATTTAAAACTCAAAATAAATGCTGTTATTTTCATACTTACGATTTTACAACAAAATCAAAATTCCAATTTTATCCTGGTTATCTAATTAATTATTATTTTTAATATAAAAATTTCTAGTTTCTGTTAACCATGTCAAACCAGAAGTTAAACCAGTTATCTCTCTTCTTCCTCCTCTCTAATCGTCGTTTCTCCGCAAAATCGTAGGTACGAAAATAACAACAGTTATCATTTTGGGTTTTAAATAACATATTTTTATTATTTAATGTATTTTTATTCTAATTCAAAACAATGTCCAAATAAAAATAACTTTAGGTTTTTTTTTTGCATTTTTCCCAATAACAAACTTGACTAAAAATTATGAAACCGGTCCACACATGCGTGTACCACGAGAACCGGAGGTAGGTAGGTATAGCACACGGTCATCTAAACCAACAACAATCTTCTCGTATTACAACAAAAAACATACATACCAAAAAATCTAGTAAGAAGTAAAGCATACTCTCAGATTCTTTTGCAAGTTTAGCTTTCTTCTCTTAAAGGTCTTCTTCTTCTTGTTCTTCCTCTAGCAAATACCTTTCAAGAATCGCCACTGTTGCATGCTTCGCGCTGTATTAACAACAAAGACAACGTATTTTGGGAGGAATTAAGCTCAAAAACCCCCACAAAGATTTAAACTTTAAATCCATCAAACCACATTAACTTATCTAATCAACAAATTGCATTACCTTCCGGGTCTAATGATCTTATACTTTCCCACATTAGTCAGATCGACTATTGTAGATCCTGCTCGACCTGATGGAAGCAAACCACCATCATAGACATAAGCACAATGCTGCCAGAGATTCTCAAAATCTCTAACACAAACGCTGCTTCTGTCACCGCTTAGGTTAGCACTTGTAAGAGCCAACACACTCCCCGAACCTCTCGATACTTCCCTAATGAACTCACAATCTGGTACCCTTACTCCAATAGTATCAATCGCGGGATTCAAAGACTTTTCAAGAATGCTTGATTCACCTGTTTTAAAAACACTACAAGAACACTCTCACATAAAAGGGGATCATATCGATGCAACCACTTTAAGAAGAAGATGCAAACCTCGTTGAAGTACGAGAGTGACTGGACCGGGCAAGAGCGAATCGAGTAAACCATGAGGTAAGTGATTCGTTGTAGCAACTCTCTTGATATCTAATACATCGCCAACACATATGGCTAAAGGGCTTGTTAGCTTACGCCCTTTGATCTCATAAATCCGGTTCACCGCTTCTAACGAACTGTTTTATGTTACATATACAATCACAACTTAGTCCAGGTAAAGGTAAAAGCTCATTGCAAGCTAAATAAAGTGAAGATTTTTTTATTCATATTACCAAGCATCACAAGCGAAGCCATAAAGCGTATCAGTGGGTACAGCTATAACTTTCTCAGATTTGATTGCTTCAATAGCTTCTTGTGCATAGGCTTCAGTTGCAGGATGAACTAAACATGAATTGCTCACTACACATGTTTCAGCTCTCTCCAAACTCCAAACCATCTTCTTTTGTAATCCCCATCTCAATCTTCTACTGTGATTAGCTATCGAAAAGAATCTTAACTCGGAGACTCCTAATACACACACACACTCATGAATAATGGATAATTCGAAATTGGACCTTACGACCTAAAAGTTTTATCTTTTTTTTTATTCCTTTGAATTGAAATCCAAATTTTCTCAGAAAACCAAAAGCAGAACAGATTGAAAAAAACCAACCTTTACGGAGAAGAGGAGAATACGGCGCCGGTAAGATTCCGGGAAGTTTCTCAACGAGCCTCGTGGAGAGATTCATCGTCGTTGTATAAATCTCATACGTTAGAGAAGACGGCAACACATAAGTTAGAAACAGAGAAGAAGAGTTTTGAAAGAAACTGGGCACGTGATTGCCCCGTGACAATTTTTTTTTTTAATATGATAATTTTCAGTTAAATATTTTAATATACAAAAAAAAAAAAAAAANAAAAAAACCAATACTACTACAAACCTTTGATTTGCAGAGATTGAGCAAATCGAAGTTACAAACTTACAACAATACAAACTGTGTATATGCAAAGGAAGCAAAACAAACAAAAAGAACAATCTTTGAAGCGTTCCTTGATCACTTTCTCTTTTCTTTTTATACAAATCATTACATAACATTAACTGAACTAACAATATAAATGTGAAATCATCTTCCCACTTCCTGGCTCTACGAGGTATTTGGATGATGTCGAGAGGTTGTTGCATCCAGCTGTTGGGGTGGTTGTGTCAACGTCTGAGCCTGGTTTAGCTGTTGTTCTAGCCTTCTGGCTCGCCATCTTCGTTTCCATCTCACGAATTCAACCATCACTGAACTCCCGCATATGCAGACACCGAATCCAGCAAATGTTGATAGAAGAACTGACAGAACTGGCTGCAACTTCACCTGTAACCACCAAGAGATCCGATTTAAGAAACAACAAAAATTTGTGTTTAGTCGATTTTTTGCTCCAAGAGATCTCAAAAGTCTCTATCTTTATCAGCTAAACCAGAAGCTGGCAAGTTCTTTAGCTTCAAGGAAGATGTGTTGAAGAGTACTAACCACGGAATAAAATATATGGGCGAAGAGAACCACCAAAGCAAACTGGACAGATGCATAAATCCAGACAAATCTTCTCATAACTGCATAGGAATATTCCAGAGCTAACAAACGTATTAGAGTGGAGGAACACATTGAGAAGAGTTTTTCTTCCAAAAGAAGACCTACCCATGGTTGATGCGGTCATGGATGCAAGAAGACCAAGAATACAAGAAAACGGCAGAGATATCGCTATTGCACCTGTACCCAGCTTCTCAACCTGGTGGAAATAAGACTTCATGTTATTGATATCTGTCTGTAATATTTCTGTATATGTAGTATGTCTATATCCGGAAGCTTGTCGTTTTAAGGCCTTAAGGGTGATTATAAATAGTAGAGATGAATTTACCAAGAGCTGCTCGAGGAAGCAGAAGTAAGCGAGCATGCTGATAATTACTAGAACCGGTACCTCTTGCCACACCCTGTTGAGATATAATGAATAGATTCAGGCAAAGTTTCCTATTTAACCATAAGAGAGTTTGAATTTTTTGGATACTACAAAGTTCACAATTTGTACCAAGAATGAGAATGTAAGCGTATTTTACCTGTACCCAGTGACATCTAGCTGAACAACACCAGAATTTCGAAGGCTTTGTATACGTAAGAGTGTTACAGGTAAGTTCTTAACTTCTTGTTTACAAACCTCACAGGTCTTGTTACCCTTTATGGTGAACCATTTAAGAGCACAATCTTTGTGAGCAAGAGCAAGTTCTCCTTTGCAACTACACTCCATTTTTAAGGTTTCTCCTCCTTCACAGAGCTCTACTAAACAAATCCTACAAACTGCTTCATCCTCAGGTATATCTTCTCCATCAGCATCACCTGTTTCTGTTCAATACATTAAGATAGATTTGTTGTGTCCAATAAACAAATATCTAAGAAACAAGAAAAGAAATAAAATCATAGAACTTACCAGTATCAGCAGCCTCTGATGCATTTGAGAAAATGTCTCCTTCTTTAACACGAGGAGTCGAAGGGATTACTCTAAAGAACGACTCCATTCCCTTAAGACTTAGTTCCTTGTCATTAACAGGCACAGAGCGAGAGCGAGCTATGTGCACACTCCCTTTGCTCTGCAATACCAAGTATATAAGTACCTAAACAAAATAGTAAGGTTCTCTGAAAATGATACAAGAGAAAGCTTACGCTTGGAGTTGGAGGAGCAACACTGCTTCCTCCGTGAGCTGACTCAGAGTGTGAAAGAATAATAGGAGTCACAGGTAGAGATGAAGTTCTCTTGATCCTAGGCGTAAATAACTTTGAAAGTGATAATGACCTCGCTATCGAAGCCTTCTCCTGCAATGCAGAAGGAGAAGAGGCATTCCCTTGTCCCTTCTCGATATCAGTGTTAGAGATTTTTGGTTTACACCCAGCTTTTGGCAACAGATTCTTCAGGGAAGATTTGGCACGCGGAAGAGCAGAAGAAGGAGTAGGAGGAACAACAGGACCTGGAGAAGTCGAAGTCAGGGAAAAGTTGACTCTCCTCGGAGTTGGACTAGGTGTTGGAGGCATTTTGATAACAACCGAATCTTCAGATGAAAGACCAGTTGTTCTAGAGGGTATCTGCAAAGAGAGGTTCTTTCGCCTCCATTGTTGAACGTTTGCAGCAGAGGTCTCTTCTGTTATAGCAGATGATCCTTCAGCCTTCACATTAAAGACCAGAGATGAAACTAACAAATGAGTTTCTATGAGCAATTCCTCAACTAATGGATGAAACTAACAACACTAATCAAATTTGATCTGAATTTTGTAAACACACAATAAGCAATTTTTGGCAAGTAATTAACACAGAAAGCTCAAAACTTTTCAATTCCATTAAACAGAACACATCTAAATTCATTCAAAAGTTCGAATCTTTGAAAACAAAGATCCATTCTTTTTGAATACATGCATAAAATTGATGTCTAATATGTACCTGATTTGAAGCAGAAGAAGAATCACCATGGCTTGGATCAAGAGAATTAAGAGGCTTTTCCTCAGTTGCCATCTCACTAATACAAACAGCAAGAGATTGATTTCAGTTTTAAGGCAACCTTTAATATTCCCAAAAAAATTCAAATACTCTGTACCAAACGCAGAAGTAAAAGGAAGAGAAAATGAACTCAAAACAACGTTAAAGATAGAGAAGAAAAAAAAATTGAAAGACTTTGATTAGAAGGAAGGACACCGAAAAGCTCAGAATAAATCTTGTTATATAGTCATCAAGTAAGGAAGCATCAAAGTTTGCTAGAGAAAAGCGTGACACAGTAACTAGAACTAGATACAACAAAAAGCAAACCAAAAAAAACCCACAAGTAGAAGAAGCTCAGAAACTAAAGAAACGTACCCAAAAAGAGAAAAATTCCAAATTTTTCCTTAAAACCCGCCCAAAAGGAATAAACTTTGAAACGGAAGAAACAAAAGAGATAGAGAGAGAGAGAGAGAGAGAGAGAGAGAGGTGTTTGTTTGTTTTATCTTCTCGAGATTAGTGCATTACTTATGATTATGAGGAAGATAGTGGAATCGGGCTGTAAATGAGGAAGAAGAATGAATGAGAAAAAAAGAAGAGAGAGAGAGACAGAGAAAAGCATGATTCTCATTTATGAAAAAGATAGAGTAAGAGATGGGCCTTGCCTTGCCTACATACACTTCCTTCTTCTCATATTCATCCTCTTCTTGCCTTAGCTACAAAAAGGCTAAAAACATTACGAGTTTTTTTTCTTCTTTTTCTTACCCCAATGTAAAATTTCAGTTTATTTTCTGGATGATATAAGTCACTAGTGTTGGGCTTATTCATTTATATCAAATCTGATCNTTTTTTTTTTTTTTTTTTTTTTTTTTTTTTTTTTTTTTTTTTTTTTTTGACTTATATAGCAGTTGAAGCAATTAGGCTTCAAATATTTGCGATGCTATATTCTCTCACAAATTATTCGGGAAAAAAAGTGGTAGACACTTATAAAAATACAATTGGAGAACGACACTTATATAATGTGTGCTGCGTGTTACTTTGATGCGGGCGCGGCACAATATGATACGACAGACAGAACAAAATTGTGTAATTTTTTACATTGTACTAACTAACTCAAGTGAGAATGTATGACATGTGTACTGTCTATATCCTAGTGATTTAGTTGGCTTTTCTTCTCTTTTCCTTTTCAATTAAAATATCTTATTGAATTTTTGCTTTTGATCAAATCACTCAAGTTTGATGTAACACCTGCATTTGTATTCTTGTTCTCATCATGTCTATTTTATTTAGTCACCTCCAGAACCGTGTAACGGTTTCCATGAAGAGATTAATTGTGACTGAAATTTTCGTTTCCACAATTAGGTGTTTGATGTATCTAATATAAATTACGTTTAATTAACACATAGTTTTGGATTCATCAACGGACGAGACACTAATTGGGAGGATTAACTGAATCCCTTTAATCTTTGATTAAAGCAACTTTTAGTGATGATGATAATTCATGTTTTCTGAAAACTATTATTTTTGTCTCTATTTTGTAATTTTATTTTTATTTATATAGAACATTAAATAACGTGATATGGCTAGCTAGATATAATTAGATAAATATTAATTGGCAAGATTCATATTAGTAGTATTTTATGTAAGAAACCTTGATTATTAAAGGTTGCTAGTGATGCATTAGGTTTAGGAAAGGTTGTTTGATGTTAGGATCGGAATTTTTCATACATCACGATCATGCGTGAAGTTTGTGCTTAGTTAGGTGGCGCAGATAATACGTTATCTATTTCATTAAACAATTATTCTATACGACAACTATAGAAATGATCAAATATGATGTGATTTGACATTGTTTAAGTTTTTCGTTTTAATTAAATTCATGTAGCAATATATATCCTCCAAGCTGAAATAGCCCTCTATATAATTCATTTCTAAAACCTAGATTACATGTTACTGAGTTAAGCCAACGGAGCTACAAATTTACTATTTTCGTAGACTAACCCAAGATTTCGGCTGATTAATAATTTAATTATAACGTCTTCAAATCACTTAATATTGTATGAAGTATAATACAGTATTGCTTTTCTGGTGACAGCTAATATTGCTTGATAATGAATAGCCACAAACACGTACATGAACCTAAAAAAAGTTTAGTCATGTAAACATTTTGTAATTGCTGGTTTTAAAGAAGGAGAAAAGTCGATATTATTTATTTGAATTCGGCTTTGGAATGATACCCCAAAATAAAAGCGGCTTTATTTTTACATATTTTGCTTCTTACGAAGAATCTCTGCTTTTCAAAACATTGTACGAGTAATCACAGTCATGAATAAAGCTAATTTTGACTTGAATTCAAAACAACCAATCTTTATCGGAGGTGTTAGACTGAAGATTTTAATTTGCTTTATATCCAATAAAGCTAACTTGATCTCTATGTTTCCAATATGAGACGAATTCACTAGATTTTGTTATGTGATTGGAAGCTTCTTATAAATCTGCTCTGGATTGTGTTGTCCTTCCTTCTGTTTTTATGTGATTGTGTGATTGTGTTGCAGCAGAGGTCTCTTCTGTTTTTATGTGATTGTGTTGTCCTTCCTTCTTATAAGTTTGAAGGACAACACAAAATAACGGTGAAATTTAACACAAAATATATAGTCAGTTACTAGTATTGATTTTCTTTTTGGTTGAGGAAAAAACTTGTGAATATAGAAAAACTTGAGAAAGTTTCCAAAAATTGGACGTTAAAGAAGATTTATGTTTATCACTAAAAACAATTTTCTATCCACGGATATATTTCCAGCTATGTACGTATGAAATGAAAAATGAACTAAATTGAGTATTCTGATTTGGATGTTTTTATATCTGAATGGCCAAACCTACCGATTACGTGAAAGTAGATACCAAAGTGATCCAAATCTACCAGAATTGGCCGACACAAAAGGCAAAGCTAAAGCATATTGGTAGGCAATCTCGCTCTCTCTCTAGCTACAAAGTATGTACATCATTATAAGTTTTTTGTTTGTTTGGTGGTAATGATATATTCAAGGATTATGCTTACATGTTAAATCCTTTAACAAAAAAAAAATGTTTACATATTTATCATATACAACAAGTTTCTTTTAGCATGTATTACGTACCATTAATGACGACTCACTATAATGAAAACTAATACATGTTTCTGTATTCCACAGTGTGATAAAGTTTATTTGATATAACGTTTTGTATGAACAATAATATTTAGAATTTTTTTTTTGGCAGTCACTTAAACTTCAAAAATAACAAATATTAAACCTACTAGATTGGAAGTTACAGGGCCTTAAACCATGCAAAATCTTTTTATCTCAGTTTTTTTTTGTCTGAGCGGGATTGGATGAGGTGTACTAAACTTTCAATATTGATTTTTTTTTGTTTTAAATCTATTGTATAAAATCACACTATAATGATATATACATATACATTGACTAAATCTCCAGCATCTCTTATTAATATAATGTAGGGTGCTTTATAGTTTTGCGCTTGTGCATGAATTCTGAACTACCCCATATATGTAATAAATCTTAGAAATAAAGTTTGTGTGTGTGTGTATACGACTATACGTAAGGTCAAGCTAGCTCGAAGACCCACATTGTTGGGGAGGGGGAAAAGAATCAACTTGAAGATTCTATAGAAGAAGAGCCTACGTAAATTAACAAACGACCTATATATATAACTGGGGTTTTTGACACGGCCATAGAGTTTTGTCTTTTTCGTACAGTTTTGTCTTATCTTTTCTAAAATCTTAAATTATTCCCAAAAAAAATCTTAAATTATAGTACATTTATTGAAGTTTATTTAACTTTACTGGACCATCCTTATTTATTAATAGGATTTTAATTCTTAGAATTCTAAGTAAGGATATGACTTAATAGATTCATAACAGGTACTAGGTTTTTGTTAAAGTGATATTTTCAATCAAACTCTCAAGCTATAACATTATTATACTTAGCCTATGGAATCGACTGCAAACTTGAAATTTCCATAAATATAGTGGATTATTTGTAACTTCCATGACCATGACAAACCTAGCTACAATATTTGAGGTTAACTTTCACGCATGCAAAAAGTTGCAAATACTAGGTTGGTCCCCTTGGGAATAAATGACCAAACTGGAAAATGCGAAAATCCAATCCATCAGATCCGAAAACGTCATTATCCTCTTCTTTCTCAGTAGCTCAGCACACAAGCTACCTATACTTGTGTCTTGTAGTATTGCAGACCTGTCGAGAAAAAACTTTTAGATTCCAAGTAAGTAGTCCACAGGCAGTACAAGCCACAAGGCCCGTTTATAAATAATGGGCTAAAAATATTGAAATCATGAAGCTGCATTATTTTCTGTGGGTAGTGTGGTTGAGATGGCGATTCCTGCCTGATAAGTTAACAAAGTACATTTGTTTCCCTTTGCCGCTACAATTTTTGAACTAAGTTGTACCACACTGACTGAACTTACTACCAAGATTACACATGTGTACTGATGACTGCATCACATGAATAATTTATCAGCTCACTGAAGAAATTTCATACTCAAATTTGTACAACGTACGTACTCTTCGGAATAGATCGAAACTGTTTCTAATAGTACTATTTAAAAAAATACTATTGACTGCATTAAATTCTCGAAACAAATCATATCACTATTTTTTTTTATTTTGTTAAAAACATTGAAGAATCATAAATCCTACCGATGTTAAAATGGGTAAATCTACCTCATTTAAACTCATCCCATTTAAACCCACCCCATTTAAGTATAAACCCATCTAAATCCATATATATTTGAAATTCATTTAATCATACCCATTTAAACGTACATTATCCCATTTAACCTATTAAAGCCATTTGCGTATATAATTTTGGTGATAATGTGCAATTTTGTGGCTTTGTGATTTTGGCGGTAAAACACTTTTTTTTTACGATTTTGGCCGGAAAACACGTTTTTATGGTTTTGGCGGGAAAACACATTTTTACGATTTTGGCGGAAAAACACGTTTTTACGGTTTTGGCGGGAAAATACAGTTTTACAGTTTTGGCAGGAAAATGTGATTTTACAATTTTGGCGGGAAAACACATTTTTGCGGTTTTGGCGGAAAAATGTGATTTTGCAATTATGGCGGAAAAACACATTTTTTACAGTTTTAGAGGAAAAATGTGATTTTACAATTTTAGCAAAAAAAATATAATTTTATATAATAAATATTTAATAAAAATATCAACATAAATAGATCTAGATAGGTACCCATTTATTTATAACAAAACCCATATAATTAATGGGACTAAACGGGAAATCCATTTAACCCCATTTAATTTTTTCCCATAAATGGATAAATGGGTATAAATGGTTCATTTTAATTTAACATACCCATTTAAATGGATTTGCTGACCCATCTTAACATCCCTAATAAATCCTGATTCGAAGTCTCTCCTTTTCCTCCGGCTGTGGGTCGTGTGGGGGTCTCCTAAGACTGGTCATAGGATCATGAACCTCCCATTAAAGTCTATTGCTTTCACTTCTTCCATATGAAAAGACTCGTAAGTTTTCACAATCCCACAACTACAAAAACCGCAACTAACACAACAATCCTACTCTCAGTAAAGCAAGTACACATTGTGGATTTTTTTTTTTTCTCTTCTCATTCAGTAAATGATGAACAAAGTACAAACAGGGAAAAACATTTTGCAGAGTAATGAATTTTCACTTTTTTTTTTTCCAATTTACCCACAAAAATTAAACACAGAACAGACAATAGAAGCATTATGATCCCCAAGAGCAAAATAAACTAAAAGACCAGTCAAATAGAGAAGAAGAAGAAGAAGAAGAAGAAGAAGAACGAACCAGAGATAGATCTGATGTAATAAAAAAAAAAGAAACCCTCAACTTTCCAAGTTGAAGTAACAAAGATGGTTTCCTTTTTTAACAACCCATCACTGCGCAGTTATACACAAACACACCAACATTCTCTTTAACTCCAAGCACTTTCCAATCCAAGTTTCCATCTTTAGCTCCTGATTTTGGACACCAAGAATTCACCACAATGCCTTCCCCATGAGGACCTCGTTGCCCACAAAACACCAACAGTTGGTCCCCGCACGGTTTAAACGCCAACCCCCAACCGTTTGACGAGTCCACCATCTGTGGTAACCTTCCCATGACTTCCCACTTGTTCTTCTTCTTATCATACTTCTTCACCATACTCGTTAAGTACTCCAGCGTAAATAGCTCGTTCTCAACCACCACAACAAGAGGTGGAGCCTGTGCAGCTCGGTTTACATTCGGATACATTCCTTCTATCTTCCTCCATTTCCTTGTCTCCAGATCAAACTCCTCCCCACAAGTAACCGATACATTAGGGCTTGACATGCCTCCAAGCACATAGAACTTACCATCCATGAAAAATCCAGAGCAAAGTCTTCGAGGGAAATGCATATTGGGAAGCATCTCCCATCTCCCTGAAGAAGAATCATAAAGCTCAGCTGATGCTAATATATTCCCATTCAAATCTGTTCCACCAGCAACTATAGCGATCCCGCCGAGGCTTCCAGATGCAAACAAGCAGCGAGGACGATGCATACCTTCGCATTTGATCCAACACCGAGACCTCAAACTGTATTTCCAAATAGCAAACTGAAACAACTCTTTCCCGAAAACCAAAAGCTCGTCGTCTACAGCCAAAGACTCTTTATCAGCATGGTTGAAGCACTCGTCACAGGGCATTTTAGGTAACACCATCCATTTCTTTTTCATAGGAGAAAACATCAACCAACCTCTCCTCGGGTCACAAACCATGAAAACAAGATACTCCACAATCCCCAGCTCCTTCCTAAGGCCAAACAAATGTCCACCGTTGACCAACTTATTGTACTTCTTGCTTACACGAGACAAGGAAGGATAGTCTGATCTAGGAACCCGAGCAAGACAATTTAGAGCAACATCATCGATAAGACCAGGGAGAAGCAAGTCACTTGATCCCAACCTGAGGCTATGATCATCTCCTTCCCTGGAATTCACAACTACAGAAGCAGAAGCAGAAGCAGAAGCAGAAGCAGAAGAGTAGACTCTTCTTCTCTTATTCGAATGTTCTTCAGCAGCCATTATTAAATGTTAAATACCCTATATTTTCAATACAAAGAATCCAAACCCAAAAACCCAAAAAAACAACTATTTCAAATACAAACAACAGATTCTGTTCTAAGACTCTTCTTCTTCTTCTCCAATCATAAAAAACGAGTCTTTCTTAAATGGGCAACACTTGTCCCAGTATCCAGATAAAGATTTCGATTGCTGCTCCAAAACAATCTCCATCTCTTTATTACTACTACTAGTACTACTTCGTCCATCAAAATCTTCAAACAATTAAAAACATTATATACCTCAAACCCCAAACCATTGAGTTGTCCAATTTGGATTTAATCTGCAGATTAGATATAACACAATGTCAGAATCTGCAACAAGACTTTTAAGCAAACCAAACGAAGAAAAATATCAAAAAAAAAATAAAAAAAAATCGTATCTTTAATATAAATCCGATCCAAATAGATTAGTTTCGAGATCGTTTCTTCAAATCCAAAGTCAAAATAATGAACAAGAGAAAAAAGCAGATCCGAATCCGATAATTAAAAAATAAAAAATCTGAAATTTACTAATGGGACTCAGATCCAAATACCAAGATCACACCGAGCAGAAGAGGATTAATAAATCATTCAAAAAAAAAAAAACAGAGAGAAGGCTAATTCATCCATAAGCTTACCCCTCCAATGGTGGATTTAGATCTCTCGCCGTTGTCTCTCGGATCAATCCCCAGAAAAAGTTATCACACGTTCAATATTTCGCCGGCGACCAGCATATAGTCAAAAGGTAGAGAGAGAGAGAAAGAGATAGAGAGAGAGAGAGTGGAAAGAAGAAGAAGTAGAAGTAGAAGTAGAAGTAGAAGTAGAAGTAGAAGAAGAGGGTAGGGTTATACCAACAAGTGAAACCAAACAAGAGACCAATAAGCTAGTTAATGTCTGTCTATTCCGAAAATAAAATTTTAATTTAAACAAAAAGGCTTTCTTTTAATTTCTTTCATTTTAATCCTTAACTTTAAAACTTTATCCGTTTTGACCCCCAAAATATACAAATGTTCTAATTCTATCAGAATTGTGTTCGTTCGATCAACAATTTTGTTAAATTTCTTTTGTTTACCATGTTTTTTGGTTAAATTTTGGTTATCATGTTTACTTTAATTAATTGATCCACTCAATCACTCATCAACGTATGCAACTTAAACTATATATATATTTCCAAAAAAAAAAAAAATCTAGCAAAGATATATGGACTTATAGTTTGCATTTCTTCGGTAAGATAAAGAACTTAGAAGAATATTCATACATGCATAAGACTTAGTTAACGATTATTTTAAGTTCATGAATCATGATTTTATTCTTGATACTATAAAATGTTTGAAGACATCTAATCGGAAAAAAAATATAAGAAATGATATATTATTAATTGGCTTTTTAATTCTTATTTTTTTTAAATATAACGATATCTCTAAAAGTTTATACATATTTAATTTAAGATATGTATAAACTTTATATATACATGTAATATATGCATGTACATGTATACATATCTAAATGATAATAATATACATGTCTTAATTATGTATCTACAATCTTAGATATGTATAAAGTATAAACTTTATATATAATAAAATTATTAATTTCTCTTTTTATAATTTTTAACACATGTCAACATTTAAATATGCATATAATTTTTTTGACATGTGTCAAAAATTATAAAAATTAAAATCAATAATCTTCTTATAGAAAAAATTTAGTTTTTAATATTTCATCATTAACAATGACATATGTTAATTTATTGATTTGAGAAATTAACACATATCAAAATAAGTCGGCAACATGATCACAATACATGTCAATTTATCGATATGAGATCACAGACACATGTAAAAAAAATATATTTTATTTTTATTTTATACTTCATGCCTTTCATATTATAAGTTTTTTTTTGTTTCAAGTTATAATATTATGAAATATTTTTGTAGTATTTTAATAATGTATCATTTTTTATAGTTAAACAGTTTATAGAATTTTTCTCAAGACATCTAATCAACCAAATATAAGAAATAATACATTATTAACTGTTTTTTCTAATTAGTTTTAAAAATATAATGATATCTCAATCAAGTTACATTACATTGGAATACAACAACATACATGATGAAATCCATTAGGCACACACAAAATATTGTTATAGGGTGGTGTGCCTCCACAGCTCAAGAAGCAATCTTTTTTTGTTTGACATGGTCCTTTGAAATCACAGTCTTGTGACGAATCCATAATTCCTGATTCATCAATCATAATACAAGCTGTTTAATCATAATGATAATATATTGTTCTAGTTAATAACAAATTGAATACTGCATTAACTTGAATATTGCGATACATCAGATGTTCATATTGATACAGAAACAAGTAGTATCTCTTTTGGGTTATATGTAAAAATCAAGAGAGGAAAGAGATCTCACGAGCGGATTGCACATTGTTAATAAAGAGAGAAACTATAACGAGAAGAGCTACAAATCGAATCGACACCATTTTCCGATGGCTTTTGTTTTTGCTTAAAAATTGATATTCAAACTATTTTCGACCCAAAGCATGAATAAACTAAAAGCCGATGGTTGCTTTTATAGATTGATCAATTATAATTGTTAGATTTCTGTACATGCATANTTTTTTTTTTTTTTTTTTTTTTTTTTTTTTTTTTTTTTTTTTTTTGTCAACACAATTATAGTTGTTAGATCTCTGTACATGCATACTATCATTTAAATTACATAAATAATAATTACGTACATGATTATTATCATCTATGACATCCTACCAATGTTATTTGGGATTTCGGGGGAAAAAATGAAGATAGCTTCCCCTAAGTAGAATATACATCATTTGTCATTGGTATTAATAAACAAATGAGAATATTTTTTAAAATGCCTCAAGACTTAAAATTTCAATGCATTACACTTTAATCTTAGAAAACATTATCCTACAATATATGTCACCAAACAAACAATTAATCAATTCTTTTTTTTTCTTTTTAACTTAGACTAGATTAAGACCCGTGCTAGAGCACGAGTTGAAATTCATTTTATTTATATCGTAGTTTTTATATAAAATATAATTTATGTGATTGTTTTTTTAAAGTTTTTTGGATAAAACATTATGCAATAAAATCATATGCTAAATATGATGGCTTGAAAAAGACACATATTTTGTAAGTTTTATATTGTTAATGATTCTAGATAAGTACCCGTGCTGTAACACTTATTAAATTTTATTTTATACAAAATTTTGTATATTTTATATTTTAAAATAAAATTTTAATATGTTGTATTAGGTTATATATGTAAAGTTATTTCAACAATGTACATTCTACATCATGACTTGAATGTCATTATAAGACATAATTTGTAAATTTGGTTTTTAAAAAGCGAGTTATTATATTATGAGTAATTTATTATATTGTTATACATTTTGTTTTCTTGAAATTCTTTCATATTATTGAGATTGCTATAACAAATCAATTTAGAGTGTTTATAGTTTCTAACTTTTATATCAAGTTTCAATATATTAAAAATATTTCAAAATAAATTATTTAAAGTTTATTATATTATATAAAATTAGAAAATTCAACAAAAAAAAATATGAAATTGAATTTAAATATTCAAATTTTGACCCGGTACTCAGAATTTTTTTTAATTCAATAGATATTATTTTTGAAGAATAATATTACTAAAGCTTTTATAGATTGAACCATTATATTTGTTTTTAAAAATTCAACTTATGGTATATCCGAAAATAAAACTATTTTTTAATTATAATAAATAATATGATAATTTATTTGTTTCACAAAATAGACTCATATATAAAAATGTGAGGTGAAGTATAATGATAATTAACAAATTAATATGTTAATTTAGATATCAAAAGATTTTATTTGATGAATAATTTAATAAATGAAATTAATATAGTAAGTTAGATAATATGATTCTTTAGAATTTTCTCTTTAAAATTTTTGGTATAACCTATTTGTAACCAATCCAAAAGTAAACAACCAGCGGTCCTTGGGTTGACTATGGTAAGATACAACGGTTCTTTCTTCTCATCCCCGACCAAACTCACCGCCGATGAGACCACAGCCGTACCTCCTCTTCCATCCTCTCCTTCACTCTATATCTGAACCGCTTCCATCTCTAAAAGGCTCTCAGGTAGTGAGGTTTCTCTTAACCCGTTGATACTTTTATGTGCTTGCCTTTTTAACAGATCATGTTTCCAAACCCTGTTAAACCTTGAAACCCTTTGCATCTACTATTATACATGGAGGAACGCATACCCTACCACCAGAAAGGTAAAAACATCGAGAGGGGTTACTCCCCACCTCCTCGTAAGCGCATACGAGCACCAGATCTCGATACCACCAACCTCATAGCAGAAAATACCCTGACTCTGATGGGGCTCCTGACAAATCCATCAGTGCAAAGACTATATGCTCTTTTCCCTTTCCTCGTCAGTAGGTGGAATCTCTGAGGTAAAGCTGTGGGTGCTGACCTAGGACGTGGCTGTTTCCAATTCAAGTTTGAACACGAAGAAGACCTTCAAAGAGTACTAGTTAACAGACCATACCACTTTGACCAGTGGATGGTCATTCTAGAAAAGTGGGAACCCATAATCTCAGAGTCTTACCCCTCCAAGATTCCGTTCTGGACTGAAGTTCAAGGCCTCCCAAAGCATTACTGGCAGGATGCGATGCTCCAGAGCATTGGAGATGAACTGGGCTCAGTCCTGGAAGTGGAAATCACAAGCTCCTATGCAAGAATGAAGATCCTAATAAATGGACTACAACCTCTAACCAAGGAGACAGTGGTGGAATTCCCCAACGGTAGTGATGTCCTTGTTACTCTGGAATACAAGAATCTAAAAAATCATTGCCAACACTGTCTCAGGCTCACTCATGAACTTAAAAACTGTTTGGGACTAAGTAAAGCAAGAGAAGAGGAGTCCTTAGCCATCGATTCGCAGAAACTATTATACCCCAGAAGACAACTTCAGGGCTCCAAAAGCCTATGAATATCCTCATGGCCATCACAGGAGGGAGTCCAACTTAAGCATCATCTCCTCTAGAGGTCCCCACCCCTCCCAGCTGCCTATACAACATACAAAACCAAACCATTATGATGGGCATCGGGATAAGAAAATAAAATTTGAGGATAGGAATTACCATTCAGCAAAAGAAGGTGGCTCTCGATCCTTCAGTCAAAGGACTTCCCCGACTGCACACACCATATCCCGACCTTCTGACCATCACCAACACAATCCCAAAACTCGCAGACCAGTTTCCAATTCGAACCTACAATGGCGAGAACGTTCGACTCCAAGGGCTCTAGAGTGGAATGAATCATCAGAAACGTCTCGATCCAGATGGCCACCACTGGAAAGAATCCAAACTCCAACTTCTCCACCCCTCCATATAGCTCCCATTCCTACCACTGATGAAGTCATGGGAGATCTAAGAGAGGTAACAGTCCAATATACCTCTTGTGCTGATCCAACTGAAAGCTTAACCAGGAAACAGCGGGTCGTTCAAGGCGAGAGCAGAGGCTTAATGGCAGAAACGGCTGCTGGTATAATAGCGGCTGCTTCCTCAGCTATCCCAAACCATTTAACGCCAACCCCTACTAGAGAAGACGAGGTTTTCACGCTCTCTGGGGACCTCCCTCCTCACCCGGCGTCATGTAATGATACTGTAACCCCTTCTACAAAGAAAAGAAGCGGGAGACCACCCCTCTTAAAACCTGGTAGTAGGAGCCCACTTCGCCTGGCGGGGGCGAAATTGAGCAAAAGGAACAAAACCATTATCCACAATTCACCTAAAAGAAGACCTTCTGCTGGTAAATCTGCTCCACAAATCAACCTGCCAATACAAAAAGTAAGAATGGGGGGAAACAAAACCGGAAACCCATAGATAATGAAACGGGACCTTCTAATACAAGAAAACAACCCCAACTTCAACTCATACCTGCAATGGTGAAGAACATGGTGGATTTTCACAATCCACTCCCACCTCTTCCTTAAGATTTGCCAGCTGGAATTGTTGTGGGCTGGGGAACCCTACAACAATCCGGCGCTTAAAGGAGATCAATCGGTCGATCTCCCCTGATGCCATGTTCCTCATGGAAATGAAGAACCAAGATGAGAAAGTCATGGACATCATTCAATGCCTAAATTTCAAGAACTCCAAACTAGTATCCCCTCTGACTGCGGGAAGAGGGGGTTTAGCTCTACTCTGGAAGGAGGACATTAACATAGAGGTGTTAGCAGAAAGCATAAACTACTTGGACACCAAAATAGAAGCTGAGGGTAAAGAGTTTTTAACTACTTTTGTCTATGGCGAACCAGAGAAAACCAAAAGAAAAGCCATATGGAACCAAATCACTGAACTGGGAAGAACTCGTACTGAACCCTTGTTCCTCACTGGAGACTTCAATGACATTATTGATTTCTCCAAAAAATGTGGTGGTCCTGACAGACCTGAGGGTTCATTTATTGACCTCCGAACCCTTATGTCCGAATGTGACCTCTTTTGATCTCCGACACTCTGGAAATTGTTTATCGTGGAGAGGTAAGCGCCATGATCACCTAGTCTTCTGTAGACTAGCCAGAGCAATGTCGAACAGTGAATGGGCTGTGACCTACCCGACAAGTCGAAGTTAATACCTTAGTTTTGAAGGGTCTGACCACCGACCCATGATCACCTACTTTGACCTCAAAATCAAGAGAAAGAGAGGACTTTTTAGATATGATAGGCGATTAGGGTGTAATGAGGAAGTCTCGGAGCTTATTAGAGAAAAGTGGGAACCTGAAACTATCGAGGCTATTGATGCAAAGCTCACGAGATTTAGAACTGCTATTATCAAATGGAGCAAGAATAAGAATCGCAACTGCCAAAAAGCGATAGAAGAGATTCGCCCACCTAGAGGAGGAAGCTTTTTGGAAGCAACGAAGTCGTCAGCTGTGGCTTACCTTGGGTGACAACAACACCGGGTACTTCCACGCGATCACAAAAGGAAGGAGAGCAATCAATAAGTTCTCAGTTATTGAAGATGATGAAGGAAGAGCTTTCTATGAAGAGACATACATCTTATAAGTGATCTCTGAGTATTACGAGAACTTATTCACTTTAGTAGAGGGAGAAAGACTTAACCTTCTCGAGGGTATCGCCCTTCCACTAGTCACGGAAGAGGACAATCAAAATCTCACTACCCTACCAACTGCAGATGAGATAAGACGCGCATGTTTTGCAATCCACGCAGACAAGGCACCAGGCCCAGACGGCTTCGCTGAAAGCTTCTTTCAAACCAACTGGTCTACGGTAGGGAACCAATCACCCGTGAGATCCAATAGTTCTTCTCCAATGGACTCCTGCCTTCCACAATCAATGAAACTCACGTCAGATTGATCCCAAAAATCCAAAATCCAAGGAAAATGAAGGATTATAGGCCTATTGCTCTGTGCTCTGTGTACTACAAGATTATAGCTAAGCTTCTCACCAAGAGGTTGCAACCTATTATCCCTTCTCTGATTTCAACTAATTAGTCAGCTTTTGTCCCCCAACGGTCCATAGTCGACAATGTCCTAATCTCACATGAAGCCCTCCACAACCTGCACACCTCAAAAGCAAAAAAACACTATTACATGGCAGTGAAGACTGACATGAGCAAAGCATACGACAAGGTAGAGTGGGATTTTATTAGACTTGTTATGGAAAAAATGGGCTTTCACAGAATTTGGATTGGTTGGATTATGCAATGCATTACAACAGTTACCTACTCTTACCTGCTTAATGGTCCAGCTCAACGCTTTGTCACTCCTCAGAGAGGGATCAGACAGGGTGACCCCCTCTCCCCTTTTGTCTTCATCCTCTGTAGTGAAGTCCTATCTGGTATGTGTCATCAAGCTCAACAGGAGGGGAAGCTCGCAAGAATCAAAGTAGGGAAGGAAAGCCGACGGTTTAATCACTTGCTTTTTGCGGATGACACTATGTTCTACTGTAAGGCGGATATAACCGAATGCTCAAACTTGAAGATGATCCTCCATAAGTACGAAGCGGCTTCAGAGCAAGTTATAAACAACCAAAAATCAGCCGTTACTTTTTCTGCAAAGACAACAACAAAGACTAAAGAACAAGTCAAACAAACTCTGAATATTCACAAAGAAGGTGGAAAAGGCAAATACCTGGGACTGCCAGAGCTCTTTGGTCGAAAGAAAAAGGATCTCTTCACACGCATCGTAGATAGAATACGACAAAGAGCTAAGGGATGGTCCTCCAGATTTTTCTCCTCTGCAGGCAAGCTTGTAATGCTAAAATCAATCCTTGCGGCAATGTCTACCTACACTATGTCATGCTTCAAACTCTCCAACTCTCTATACAAACGCATCCAATCCGTTTTAACTCGCTTCTGGTGGGATGATAAGATGGAGAAGAAGAAAATGTGCTGGATCTCCTGGATACACCTATCAAAGTCAAAACAAGAGGGTGGTTTAGGTTTCAGAGATATGTCAAGCTTCAATGACGCACTCCTAGCAAAGATCAGTTGGAGAATTTTGACTAACCCCTCTAGTCTCCTATCAAAAATCCTCCTCGGGAAATATTTCCATTCCTCTAGTTTTCTCTAGTGCTCACCACCTACCAACTCTTCCCACGGCTGGCACGGTATTTGCATTGGAAGAGACCTTCTGAAGACTCAACTAGGACGTCTAATCGGAGATGGAGCAGATACATCCTTATGGCAAGACCCATGGGTATTAGTCGATACACCTCTAACAGCAATGGGACCCCCAAAAAAAATTTAACCAAAACATCCGTGTTGCTGAGTTGTTATCCCCCTCTACCAGGGATTGGGATGTTAACCTCATCCGTCAGGTGGTCCCGGAGCTGGAACAACAAATTCTGGAGTTGAAACCAAGCAAACATGGAGCTAAGGACCGATATGCTTGGCTACCAGCAAAATCGGGAGAGTACACAGCTAAGTCTGGCTACTACGAAAGTATTAAACTCCTCCCTGATGCAAATCTCCCTTCCCCTGTACCACAAGATTTTAACTGGTCAAACGCAATTTGGAAATTGAATACATCTCCAAAAACTAAGTTCTTCCTCTGGAAGGTCATGCGAGGAGCCTTACCTGTGGGAGAAAATCTAAAGCGACGAGAACTCGAGGCCGATGGTAAATGCCCTTTCTGTGGAGCTGAGGAGACTACTTCCCACCTCTTCCTCCGGTGTCGTTTCGCAACTATGGTGTGGAAATTGGCCCCGTTCAAGTCACCCTTCGATCCATCTCCTATATCATCCTTCCGCGGTCTTCTCGTACAATCGACACTATGTATTACCCTCCCCCTTGTGAAATTGGATTTGGACCTTTATATATGTGGTTGATATGGGCGATTTGGACGGCCCGGAATAAACTCCTCTTTCAGGACAAGCGATCTTCCCCAGAGGAGACTCTAACCCAAGCACTAAGGTCAGCCCGAGAGTGGAACTTGGCGCAGGAACCAAAGTTTATCAAAAGTAAGACGAAATCCCCTCTCCGTACTCGTCCGATGAGAACAAGTGATGCTTGCTGTCATACAGACGCAGCCTGGAACAAAGAGACTAAAAAAGCCGGTTTAGGCTGGATCTTCACAAGCGTCGAAGTTGAGAACCGCTGATCGGGGTCGACCACCTTGAATCTCTGCGGATCTGCACTTTTCGCCGAAGCTAGTGCCATTTATCATGCCCTTCTTGACGCTTACTCTCTGAGAATGACCAACATCTCAATTGCCTCTGATTCCAAATCGATCATTGATGCAATCAAATCGGGGACTCCTCTCAAGGAACTCCATGGGATTCTCTTCGATATCCTAGCTATCTCATCTGTGTTTAATTCTGTTACCTTCTCCTTTGTTTCTCGCGATTTCAACAAGGAAGGTGATGTGTTGGCAAAACGCTCCTTGTTGTCAATCCTTGTACCAAATCCGGTTTAATTATTCAAGATTTGGTTTTGAACAAAAAAAAAACCTATTTGTAACCAATTAATATATCAATTAATGTATAACTTATTTTACAAAACAATGTTGTGTACTTCCGTTTTATTATAATGGGATAATAAGATACATTTTTCTTACGGGAACAAAACATTTTTAAATTCTTTAAATTCTTTCATTTTAATTATAAGTAAATGAAAAAATTATATTAAAATAAATTTCTTAACTAATATCAGTTAATTTAAATTCATCTACAATCTATTATTTTATTTATCAAGAAATTAAATCAACATTACAAATTACATAAAAATAATTATTTACAAAAATAATACTATGAACCTATTAAAAAAATGTATGTATAATCTTGTTACAATTTCTTTTCATCATTAAATGATATAAGCACATATGCGTTATAATTTATACATGCAATCACCATGATTTTATGTTGGTAAAGGTATACATGTAGTATATGCAGGTTCATGTATACATATCTAAATGATATCAATATACATGTCCTTCTCAGTTATGTAATCTACAAGTGCATGTATAATGCATATGTGCTTATATCTAAAAATTATGAATTATCTATGTAATTTTAAAAGCTAACACAATATATAAATATCTTAAATTATAACTGTAAAAGCTAAAACCACAACAACAACAAAACTATATATGTAGTGTCCATAAATGTATACATGTTCGTATATGCATGTCCATGTACATATCTAAATGATAATAATATACATGTCCTTCTCAGTTATGTAATCTACAAGTGCATGTATAATGCATATGTGCTTATATTTAACAAATCATCTATATTTTTTTAAAGCTAACACAATATATGGATATCTTAAATTTTAACTGTAAAAGCTAAAAACCACAGCAACAACAAAACTATACATGTAGTGTGCACAAATGTATACATGTTCGTATTATCGTATATGCATGTTCATGTATACATATCTAAATGATAATAATATGTATGTACTTCCAGATTACATGTAAATTCAGAAGTCCATTTTTGATCACATAAATACGATTAGTAAAGTATGGAAGATCATAAGAAATAAAATTATGAATATATACGATTAGCCATCATACATAAATTTTAAATGATTTCATTAAGTATGGCAAAATATTAAAAAAAATTAATTAGTAAAATAATATCTTAGTCTAAGTAATTTACTACTAGTCAACTGTGGGGGG
>NC_025695.1:45843561-45855291 GCF_000633955.1 Camelina sativa | reverse complement strand
GGGGGGGGGGGGAGCTCATTTGATTGGAGGAGATCGATCCCCTGATATGAACTTGGAGACATTTTCCCACGTCAACAAAAAGAAAAATCCAAGTCAAATTCAAAACCAAAATCGGATTTAGTATAAAACTTATAAACAATGCACAATAACATACAATTATCAAGTATTAAAGAAAAAGAAAAACAATGACCCCAAGCGAGGTCAAACTTGTCTAGTTAAGTAGTAGATGCATGCGTGCATCTATTCTTGAAGCTTGTACATTTCTTAAACGATCAAAAGCTTCCGAGTGTTTTTTTTTAGTTAGGATCCGAAGTTTCAGAGATCCCATTAGCTTATTTTTCTTTAATCATTAAGGCAGCATTGCGTTTGCACCAACAAAAATACTCAGGGACATGCCCATCTTCTCCAATTACCCATGGATGCTCGGACACATTCTTTAGTGTCATTCTCTGGCTTGGATCTGCAATTTGATAAAAGACATTGAGACCTTAATTCTTTAGTTTGCACAGTCTATTACACTGATCGAATGGAAATAGCTCACCTTTGCAAAGGAGACCTTCAATCAAATCTCTGAGAAGCGGATTCAATCCATCCGGGATAATTAAAGGGTTGTTAACAATCTGTAAGAGGGGATTATAAAACAATGGGAGGTTATATGGTTTTCAAACATATTTTATCCAAGAAAAGCATTGATCAGATGCAGAACCTACCTTGTCGTAGGTGTCCTGAAGAGTATCAGCAAGAAATGGGTATTGTCCCAATATCATACAATACAAAGTAACTCCCACTGCCCATGTATCCGCAGCTCTGCCACTATATGTTATACCTGACACTGATTTCCATCCAAGACAAACAACAAGAAAACAAAGAGGTTTTTGCTGATTTTCTATATAGACTAATGAATTTGGACCAAGCTTAAAGATATTAGAATGCAAGCTGACCTAAACAACATTCTGGAGCAGTGAAGACTGGAGTTCCTGGAGATCGACGCAGTTGATCATCATCATCCTGCAACACACAAATAATTGATGGTAACACTCAGTTAAGAAGATAGATATAAGAATTAATGATGATCAACGAATCAGTTTTCTTTCTGTTACCTTGAATACTTGGCTGACACTGAAATCTCCTATCTTCACAGTACCACTACTAGTAACCAGCAAATTGTCGGGTTTAATGTCCCCATGAATTACATCCTGTTTTAGTGCCCATAGAAACAGTATCAAGACAGTATTAAGTGATGAAACAAGAAGCGAGGAGAAGCACGCTAAACAATGAAGATCATACATGAGCATGAAGATACATCAGACCAGTAACTATATCCCGCAAATACTTTCTAGCAGTTTTCTCTCCGAGAGCACCCGGCGGTCCAGAACCGTCATACACCCACTTCCCATCAACGTATTCGAGAACTAGGAGAAACCAGAAAGACAAACATTTATAAGATAAAAAGGCTCTTTCCATGGCGAGTATAAATCTAAACAGAAGAAACGAAAAAGGAGATTACCCATGTAAAAATGATCAGTCTCAGGGTCATCTATAACCTCAATGAGGTTAACGATGTTAGGATGCTCCAGAATTTTCATTATCATAACCTGAAGTGATGAGATAAACATAACTTCTCCAAAATGAACAAATAGAAATGCTGTTTGGAAATGCAAAAAACTCAGTATACCTCACGAAGAACATCACTCATAGCAGTCTCTGAAGGTGCAACCCTTAGCCTTAACAAATGCGACTTATGAAATGCCTGGAAATCCAAGTATTAAAATCATAATATGTCAGAGAGCTATAAGCCATATAAGTGATCAATTAAACAAATTAACTTGAATAATGTGCATTATACTGAAGGACCATAGTTCAAATAAAACATTATAAACATCAGCTAAACAAAAAGGAAAAGGTTCCACGAGGTAATGAGGGAAAGAAACAAGGGCTTACTTTGATAGCATAATACTGGCCGTCTAAAGTGCTTCTATATAAAACCTGTTGAGAATAAAAAAAAAAAATAATGTTATGGAATCCAAAGCCCGGTATGCTTTTGGAGGATACACTAAAAGGATAGGATAGTATTGTGTAGACAACACTTACCACTTTACCATAGCTACCAGATCCAATTTTACATACACGAACATACTCATTGATTGTCTTGTCACCATTTTCATCCTTAATTATCAAACAACAACTTAATTGGTAAAGACACACAATGGGAATATTCTAAGAAGCAATAATAACATGAGAGATGATAGGCACAAGAAGAAGTCACTTACCTCTCCACGGATAAGTTCATTAGTTTCTCTCACTGGAATGTGCCTGCAGATTAATCCATTATCTAATCTATATTTCAAAATTTCCTCAGATCTTTTAGAGCGGCTCTTCTGCTCAACTTCTTCTTCATCCTCTTCTTCTTCTCCTCTCGCAGTGGTAGTTACATCATCACTATCACATGAGTATGTATCATCGTCGTAAGGCTTAGGCGATTGTTGTCGGGTTCTATTACCACCAGAAGTGCCAAAACATCCAAAGCAACCCATAGTACGGGCAAACAAAAAACTATCACGAAACATGATCTACTTTCTCTCCAAAGAAAAAGAAAAAAAAAACAAATTGCTTCNGAACAAATAGAAATGCTGTTTGGAAATGCAAAAAACTCAGTATACCTCACGAAGAACATCACTCATAGCAGTCTCTGAAGGTGCAACCCTTAGCCTTAACAAATGCGACTTATGAAATGCCTGGAAATCCAAGTATTAAAATCATAATATGTCAGAGAGCTATAAGCCATATAAGTGATCAATTAAACAAATTAACTTGAATAATGTGCATTATACTGAAGGACCATAGTTCAAATAAAACATTATAAACATCAGCTAAACAAAAAGGAAAAGGTTCCACGAGGTAATGAGGGAAAGAAACAAGGGCTTACTTTGATAGCATAATACTGGCCGTCTAAAGTGCTTCGATATAAAACCTGTTGAGGATGCAAAAAAAAATAATGTTATGGAATCCAAATTCCGGGATGCTTTTGGAGGATACACTAAAAGGATTGGATAGTATTGTGTAGATGACACTTACCACTTTACCATAGCTACCAGATCCAATTTTACATACACGAACATACTCATTGATTGTCTTGTCACCATTTTCATCCTTAATTATCAAACAACAACTTAATTGGTAAAGACACACAATGGGAATATTCTAAGAAGCAATAATAACATGAGAGATGATAGGCACAAGAAGAAGTCACTTACCTCTCCACGGATAAGTTCATTAGTTTCTCTCACTGGAATGTGCCTGCAGATTAATCCATTATCTAATCTATATTTCAAAATTTCCTCAGATCTTTTAGAGCGGCTCTTCTGCTCAACTTCTTCTTCATCCTCTTCTTCTTCTCCTCTCGCAGTGGTAGTTACATCATCACTATCACATGAGTATGTATCATCGTCGTAAGGCTTAGGCGATTGTTGTCGGGTTCTATTACCACCAGAAGTGCCAAAACATCCAAAGCAACCCATAGTACGGGCAAACAAAAAACTATCACGAAACATGATCTACTTTCTCTCCAAAGAAAAAGAAAAAAAAAACAAATTGCTTCTCAAAGTATGAATGTGTGTATATGATGAAAGATAAAAAGTGTCTAAGTTAACTGAAGAACCTACACAAAAGAAGGTGATATCGAAATCAATATCCTGAATTGAGCATCCAAATAAATTAAAAACAAAAAAAAAACCTCTAAAACAAATCGAAAGTCTTACCCCGGGGGTAAAAGGGGTTAAGAGGGCTTCAAAGCCCGAGAACCTGACTATTCCAAAGGATGCCATTCAGCGAGATGAACAAAACAAGTTGAGATATCATAACCACTGCAATCGAAACGAGACATGTCTAAAGACTGAAACCTTATAAATAAGTATGTATTTTTTTTTATCAAAAATTCCTTCTTTCTTCACGAGCAGCAACTCGTTGAAAGCATAGCCCCCAATTATTATTAAGAAGCTACACACACAGCTTCAGGTAAAGTCAAGATGAGCTATAGAGGTTTCTGAAAAATAAAAATAAAAATAAAAGGGGTCAAATTCGCTGATAGCAACCACTAAAATTAAAAAAAACTTGTGGTGTGACAAGTCAAGAAACATCCGAGAGGGTTCATATTATGATTCTATCGTAAAGGTGTACACTTTTTTCAATCCAGACTACACACACACACACACACAAAAAGAGTATAAATCAAACAATGCAAACAACCAAATTGTAACAACAACTCAAGAAACCCTCAAAGAGAGTGGCTGGCTTTTAAAACTCACAAACCATAATAATCTCCCTAAATTTTGAAAAAAATAAAAATAAAAACCCTAATTTTGAAATTGGATGCAATGAAACTTTAATCAGAAGATATTTGGCAATCGGGAAAAGAAAAAAAAAAAACAGTAATCGAAGGTGAAAGCGAGAGAATCATACATATCAAAAAAGCTGATTCTGAATTCGATCGGAGCAGAGGAAAGAGCAATAAGATCGATCGCAAGGAGAGGTCTCTCTCTCTCTCTCTTTCTCTATCAACGTCGTGCGTGAGATTACTACACACACACCCAAAAAGAAAAAAAGAGAGCTTCGAAGCCTTCGATCGAGATTTTCTCCCCTTCGTTTTTTTTTTTTTTTTTTTGAGGGTTTATATATTATTTTTTTTTGGTCTAATCTCTCTTTTTTTTTATAGATATATTAAATCATTATTACCAGCTAATAAATGTGACAAAACAGCTAAAAAACTAAATTTCATTGGTTTCTCTAACAATAAAACTTACAAATCTGCACAATAGAAATTTAACGTTTACAACGTACATATTCAGATAATTTTTTTTTTTTGTTTTTTAACCCTATATTCAGATAAAATATTACAAATTTTCTTAGAGACCTTTTTTTTTTTTTTAAACCTAAAAGTTAGAAATTCATTAGTTAAAAAAAAAGAAGGAATTTATTCGACATTGGACAATGATCTACTACGGACAGTTCTACTCTACTTACGTTGACAACAGTTATTAAATTGGATTCGTAAATATGTTTTTTTTTTGGTTAGAATAGAGAAAATATCTGGTGATGATGAATCGAAATCGTGGGCAACGAAAAAAACACAAAACAAAAGGTGTAAAAGAATTTGTCGCCACTCGCAATGTCTCAGCCTTATTACAAAGGTTTTGTCTTGTGAGTGTCCGTCCCAACGCAGTTCTAGTAGTGTTTTATTTATCTGAGACTTTCTCTCTCTCTTCAGGCGGCCGCCGCAATGACCGTCGGAGTGTTAGCTTTGCAAGGTTCTTTCAATGAGCACATCGCGGCTCTGCGGCGTCTCGGTGTCCAAAGCGTCGAGATTAGGAAGGCTGACCAGCTTCTCTCCGTTTCTTCTCTCATCATTCCTGGCGGCGAGAGCACCACCATGGCCAAACTCGCCGAGTACCATAACTTGGTCAGTTGGTCCTCCTCTCTCTCTCTCTCTTTCTCCTTTGTAGAATCATAATTTTTACTTGTAGAATTCTAGGAAAGGTTCCTTTTTTATGTGTGTTTGAAACGAATCTGATGCTGTTATTCATTAATTGTGCTTTTCTCCAGAATTTGTGTGTGAAGTTATTAGATTCTTCAGAATTTTCAGATTTTAAGAGATCAGTTTAGTCAATCGTCTCTTATTCCTCCTGAATAATTCAGTTTGTATATTTGTCCAAAGGAGTAAGCAACTTTGGGATTAGGCTGAGTTCATCTATAAGTACATAAGTATTGTTTGTGGTTTCTCTGTTAATTGTTTTGTACCTGAACACATTAAGCATTGTCGACCATACTACTCTTTAAATTGAGCATATGGATGAGTTTTCTTAACTTTTAACAAAACCGGTGAACATTTGCAAAGCTGTGTTTAAGATGAGTATAGAATCATGAAAGGGGGAGCTGTCAGATTTGATTGTTTATTTATACAGTCAGTTCTAGTGGTGACGATGGATAGTGTATCAGTCCTTTCTCTGTTCTAATTTTCTTGTATTTTGCTCTTTTGAAGTTCCCGGCTCTACGTGACTTTGTTAAGACGGGGAAACCTGTTTGGGGGACATGCGCGGGTCTTATATTCTTGGCAGATAGAGCTGTTGGTGAGTACTTTTTTTAATTTCATCTTCCTGTCTTTTGGTGTTGCGGAAAACTTTTGAAACTTAAACAAGAAAATGTTTAAAAAATATCAGGTCAGAAAGAGGGAGGTCAGGAGTTAGTCGGTGGCCTTGATTGCACTGTGCATCGGAATTTCTTTGGCAGCCAGGTATGACTATGTCTTTTAACAAGATTCCAAGTTGTTCAGAGATGTGTGTGTATAAGTATGTAGTTCACTTAAATCGGCATGAGCTTTGATGTAGTTATTATATAGAAAACTCAGTCCTTTCATAAGAGTTCCATTGGAGTTAAAAGAATTCAGTCACTTCTAGCATCCAATAAGATCTTAACCATTTGAAAATCTTAGATTATTCTTAAATTTGTTTCCATTGTGTAGATTCAAAGTTTTGAAGCTGATATCTCAGTACCTCAACTAACATCTAAAGAAGGTGGACCACAGACATACCGAGGAGTGTTCATACGTGCTCCTGCTGTTCTCGATGTTGGTCCTGATGTCGAAGTCCTGGCGGATTATCCTGTCCCATCAAACAAGGTCTTGTATTCAAGCTCTACCGTACAAATCCAAGAGGTTTGCTTAATTTTGCACCAATTCTTGTGAAAAAGATTACCTTTTCTGTGAGCACATGAATGAATCCCTTCTTGTTGGTTCCATTTTTTTGGGGATAAATCAGGAAGATGCTCTTCCTGAAACAAAAGTCATTGTTGCTGTGAAGCAAGGAAACTTGTTAGCAACTGCTTTTCATCCCGAGTTAACTGCAGACACACGATGGTAATTAGTTTGTTCTTTTCCTGGTCTTTTGATTTCTCCAACGGTTCTGATCTTTCTGGCTCACTTTTCCAGGCACAGTTATTTCATTAAGATGACGAACGAGATTGAACAAGAAGCTTCTTCAAGCAGTAGTAGCATTATTGTATCTGTTGGAGAAACAAGCGCTGGTCCCGAGCAAGCTAAGCCTGATCTTCCTATATTTCAGTAACTGAACAGAGAGAAGACCACTTACTTCTCTTGCAATAAAAACTGTTAGAAAGTGTAAGATTCTTTTTCTTTTAAAGATGTTTTGGGAACAATTGCAAGCTAGTTTGCAATTTGTACACAAGAAAGTTTTACATGACTCTTTAATGGATTCATCTACTTGTTTCTTTCTTGTTACAACTTTGCATACCGTTGAATCTCAAACAGATTTCCTGGTTCAGTTTTTGGTCTTTGCCTTGTCAATTTGTGGAAAAGGTCGTTTGGCTAAGAATTGAGATTTAGAAAACTGAGATCTTTATAGACACAGGACAGAACAGAACACACTTTGTAAGTGTGGTTTTGTTCCTGGTTGAGAAGATAATTAATCCGGTTAATAATAAACCGGTCAGCTGACTTTGGCGCGTTTGAATTTCCTTTGCTTTCTCGGAAAGGTGCAAATCTTGCAACAGTGGGCGGCTTTGGGCCGATGGAAGTCAAGAAAAGTTTCTTAAAATGTACACATTTACAGAGATGTTTAGACATGAGGGCATCTTCTTCTTTTTAAGGCATCCTTACGTTTTCACTACTCGTTCCCTTCCACAAAAAGGGATCAAGAAGAAACAATTGGACTGAAAAGCCTATAGAGAATAATTCTGAGTTTTATACTTAGACATAGTAGAAATAATTACATAATACTAGTAAATCACTATGAAACGGTGAAGAATTTTGGTTTAGATAAGTAAAAAAATTTAAAATTTGATTTATATGTTTCTATTGGGAACAAATGAAGTAATTTTAAATATGTTTTGATCATGAGGCATATTAAGAAATGAGTAAAATAGAATGTGAACTGATGATATATGTACGTTTTTGTTTAGCTTAAACAATTTTTAAAAAGTCTTGATGTTGAAGCTTCATCAAGCTATGTTTTTGTAAGGAAATCAATGGAGACGACTTGAGATGAACTCAAAGAGTCGGCTTCTTTCTTAAGATGAAGCAAGGGATATTATCATATGAGGTTTTATTAAGTCAACTGACTTCTTTCTCCACTCTATATAATCCCTCTTCCGCTACAACATTTCACCACACCAAAAACACAGAAACATTTTGAGAAACCAAAGAATAGGGAAGAACAAGCAAAAGCCAAAAAAAGAAGACTTGAACTTGAGAGATGGAGCGCAGACAGTCATATGTGCTTGTCGCGCTCGTCGCATTGCTTCTCTTAACCGATATTGTCATTGCAGAGAGCGATGGTGGCAAAGGCAATGGTAATAACGGCAAGGGGAACGAGGGACAAGTAGACAAGGGTAAAGGAGGAGATGATGGCTATGGCAAAGGCAAAGGTAACGGTAACGGTCCAAAGGACAAGGAGAAGAAAGATAAGGAAAAGGAGAAGAATGACAAGAAGGAGAAGGACAAGAAGGATAAGGAGGAAAAGGCAAAGAAGGATAAGGAAAGAAAGGACAAGGAGAAGAAGGAAAAAGAGAGGAAAGAGAAGGAGAAGAAGGACAAAGAGCAGAGTGAAGCAGCTGCAAGATACAGGATGCTAACACCGATGCCTACAGGACAAGAGCAGGCTATGTGCGAGGCTCGGGGTGCATGTTATTATAAGACTCTTGTTTGCCCCGGTGAATGTCCCACGAGGAAGCCCAAGAAGAACAAGAACACCAAAGGTTGCTTCATTGACTGCACTAGCAAATGTGAAGCTACATGCAAATGTAAGTACATTCTATATTCAATTGGTCTCCTTTGTTTTAGGTTCAGTTTGATTCTCGCAAAGTAAAATGTTATCCGGATTCTAATTAACAAGTATATAGATTTAAGTTGTGGATATTGATTGTTTGTGGTACAAGGAATTGGTATGCTTCCAACCCAAGTAACTTGGCTTATTCCGGTTTCCTTCATTCTTACAGGGAGAAAAACGAACTGCAATGGCTACGGATCTCTCTGTTACGACCCTAGATTTGTCGGAGGAGACGGTGTGATGTTCTATTTCCACGGATCCAAAGGCGGAAACTTTGCTATCGTTTCAGACGACAAACTCCAGATCAACGCTCACTTCATAGGTACAAGACCCGTTGGAAGAACCAGAGACTACACATGGGTTCAAGCCCTAAATATCATGTTCGGAAACCACAAGCTCGTGATCACAGCCAACAGAGTGTCTCAATGGGATGAAACATCTGACGCCTTTACCATCAGATACGATGGAGAACTCATCACACTCCCTGAAGACGAACAATCCGAATGGAGGGAAATCTCAGAACAAAAAAGAGAGATCATCATTGAAAGAACCGACGAGAGGAACAGCGTAAGAGTACTAGTCTCTGGTCTTGTTCAGATGGACATTAAAGTGAGACCTATAGGGAAAGAAGAGAACAGAGTTCACAACTACCAGTTGCCACAGGATGACGCTTTTGCCCATCTCGAGACTCAGTTCAAATTCTTAGACCTAAGTGAGTTGGTTGAAGGTGTTTTGGGGAAAACCTACCGTCCTGATTACGTCAGCTCTGCCAAGACTGGAGTCCCAATGCCTGTGATGGGAGGAGAAGACAAATACCAAACGCCTTCTCTGTCCTCGCCAACTTGCAGACTCTGCAGGTTCAAGCCTCAAGAAGAATCACTTTCTGCTGATATCTAATGAGACGAAGGAGAAAGATGGAGACTTCTCTGATTTTTAAATAAATTCGCATTTGTAACTGTTTTGTTTCTGGAAATATATTATTTGATATTCATAAAATGTAATGCAATAAGAGCCAAAAAGATAACATTTGGCCCGTTTGTGCTGTTTTTGAGGGTTTAAGAAATGTAAGACGTTTCTTGCGCCAAAGCAAAACCCTTGATTTCTCATTATTTCCTTGTTCCGTTGTATTTTGTATGCGTTTATCTAACAATTAAAATAAAAGTGTTTATGTGTGTATTTGAATCTGACATTTAAGTTTCTTGGTTGCCGTTTTATTTGTATGTTATTCACTTTGAAAGCGAGTGTTTTTTTTTTTTTTTTGGGGGGGGGGGGTTTCAAGAACAACTGGAGATGCTTCTAAAACACTCTTTTCTCTAAAACTTAGAAGCCAATAGCAACAAAAAAACCAGATTTAAATAATCAAATTTGCAATTTTCTAGGCATAGTTCATGTGATCCAAGGAAATTAAATTATGTTACCCATCACATGAGTACATGGCCTTAATACCATAGATATCATATTTTTATAAGTATATGGAATTAATAGATAAATTGTCAACTCCACAATGATGATGATTACTTAGTGCAACCACTCGTCGTTATTTTATTTTTCTTTTAAAATTATGAATTAAGATCCGTGATCGATGGTTCCCATCAGCTTTTCAGCCTTAAATTGACGAATATATATATTGTGGGTAAACATATCTACTCCACAGTGAGCAGACAATAATGTGACAAAGTTGAAGTGCACAATATAATGGTAATGTTAATATTTTAAATAATGTCCTAGATCAACTAGCTGAAAATGTTAATTAAAATCTATAGGTACCTCGGTAAAATTAAAATATTTAGCTAATTCGTCTAACATAGAATTGGGATACACAAATTACTTCAAATGCTTAATTCGAATACATCTTCTTTAGATTAGTTTTGAAATTCTTATAATGCGGATAGGTCAAACTTTGTTTTTCATAATGGCATAGCAAATTAGATGAAACGAAAAAGAATCGAACTATATATGCATGCATATATGACTTTACGATCGAACCACCTAAAATGGTTGCAGCCGACCTTTTGTGTGTTAATGATTTATATGACAGTACTTGTACTTTAGTTTTCTATAGGCTGACTTTTTCATACTAAGAAATACATATTTTCATTTTTAGTTAAATACTTGAATTCGAATCTAGAGGCTGTGTTCTCCCAAAGAATTTATAAATAAACAAAAGTCGAAGCTGTTTCTTACACGGTCTTCGATTCTTCATGTGATTTTTATCAAATCTGGACAGTTAATTAAGCCGCTCCTTGCTGCTTACTTCCAGCTTCTTTGATCTATAAGTACACTCCCCTCCACTTCTCTTTTAACACCACAAAAGAAAAATGTCGCGGGTTCTTGTGACTATTATCGTTCTTGTCTCTGTTTTCGCGGTTTCTGTAGCGGAGAAAGGGAAGAAAGGTGCTTATGATGCAGCTTCAACGAACTATAAGGTTTTGTATCCACTTGGCTCGGGGCAAGAGCGAGTTCAATGCTTGGCGAGAGGATCTTGTAACCAAAAGATCCTCACTTGTCCAAAGGAATGCCCCGAGAGGAAACCGAAGATGAACAAGAAGGAAAAAGCTTGTTTCATCGATTGTAGCAGCAAATGTGAAGTCACCTGCAAATGTAAGCTCCATATCTCAATATCTTGGAACGTTTTCATGTTTTTTTGATTAAGTTTGTAACATTCGTCGATGTGTGAGATGCTTAACACACATAATATTTAATCTTGGTTGATTTGTGTGCTTGAATAGGGAGGATAGCAAACTGCAACGGATATGGATCTTTGTGTTACGACCCGAGATTTGTGGGAGGAGACGGTGTGATGTTCTACTTCCACGGAAACAAAGATGGGAACTTCGCCATCGTCTCTGACGAGAATCTTCAAATCAATGCACATTTCATTGGTACAAGACCTGCT
>NC_025695.1:45836599-45843393 GCF_000633955.1 Camelina sativa | reverse complement strand
TTTGTCCATGTGTGAGATGCCTAACACACATAATATTAATCTTGGTTGATTTGTGTGCTTGAATAGGGAGGATAGCAAACTGCAACGGATATGGATCTTTGTGTTACGACCCGAGATTTGTGGGAGGAGACGGTGTGATGTTCTACTTCCACGGAAACAAAGATGGGAACTTCGCCATCGTCTCTGACGAGAATCTTCAAATCAATGCACATTTCATTGGTACAAGACCTGCTGGTAGAACCAGAGACTTCACATGGGTTCAAGCCTTCTCAGTGATGTTCGATAGTTACAACCTCGTCATCGCGGCCAAGAAAGTTTCGTCTTGGGACGATTCTGTAGACTCTCTCCTGGTGAGATGGAACGGAGAAGAAGTTGAAGTTCCTACAGGAGGTGAAGCAGAGTGGAGAATCCATCTTGAAGAAAGGGAAGTTGTTGTTGAGAGAACAGATGAGAGGAATAACGTGAGAGTCACGGTATCTGGGATTGTTCAGATGGATATTAAGGTTAGACCAATTGGTAAAGAAGAAGATAGAGTTCATAACTATCAGCTTCCTAAAGATGATGTTTTTGCTCATCTAGAGACTCAATTTAAGTTTTTCAACCTGAGTGATCTCGTCGAGGGCGTTTTGGGTAAAACATATCGGCCTGGATACGTTAGTCTGGTTAAGACCGGAGTCCCTATGCCGATGATGGGTGGAGAAGACAAATACCAAACTCCTTCTCTGTTCTCACCTCTCTGTAATGTCTGCAGGTTCCAAGCAAAACCTGGTCCTGGAGTGGCTAAGTACTAAATCTTTAAAGATAAGTTTGTTTTTTTGTTTTCCAAATTGTGTTTAAATTAAGCCCTAATTGTAGTGTTTTAGCATCCTTTAATCAAACAATTATCGATGTTCTGTGTATCTTTGTGTGTTTTGTTATTTGGATCCAATACATAATAAAAAGGATTTTCTTCAGTTTTCTGGTTTCGACGTTTCTTATACCGCAAGAAACATGTAAAGAGTCAAAGTTCAATCTAGGGTTTAACGTAGAAACTATTTAGTCGAACTTCTTCTTCTTCTGCAAGTAATCTTGCATTCTCTGGAATTTAAGAATGGCCCAAACCAAATGCCAGAGCCCTAACTCCGGCCAAAGAGCCTCTGTTCTGTGAAGAAGTGACCTCGAAGTTTGCCACGTCATGAAGTTACTCAGCCGATCTCCTCCACCGGTTCTTATCACAAGATCCGGATCCGGCACAGCTGAAGTATACATAGACTCTTCAAGATCACTCACCTTTAAAACTACAGGACCATCTCCAGTTTTAGTCTTTCTCATGCAAGATTCTCGAACAGAATGAACGATCTCTTGACTTGTGCTGTAAGCAACGCAAACCACAACAATAAGATCTCTATTCTCCTCTGTGAGCTGCATCAGTCTCTGCGTCGCAGCTCTAAAACGCTCGTTTAAGGAATCCAAATCACCGGCAAAGATTATTCTCACGCCGTTCATATTCCCGGTTAGAGCTTGTTCGATCGTGAGCTCGACTTTCTCTAGCATTAGATCCATAAGGCACTTGACTTCTTCAGGTCCTCTCTTGAAATTGTCCATACCAAAGGCGTAGAGTGTAACGTAAGGTACACCAATCTCTTTGCAGTATTGAAGAATATATTTCACTGATACGAAACCGGCTCTGTGTCCTGCGTCTAGGCCTTCAAGATTGCGTTTCTTGGCGAACCTGCGGTTTCCATCCATGATGAATGAAATGTTAGTAGGGATTGGACCGACGCGTAGAACTCTGAATATAAATTTCCTCATTAGACTCATCAGAGCGTTGAAGATTTGAGTGAACTCGCCTACTTCTTCTTGGGTATTATTCATATCGAAAACCAGGATTTTGTATATGGTTATAGGAGGGGACAATTCAAGAACATGGAGTGTTTTTGGTTTTGTTGTGAGTCAATGAATATAAACAAAAGATATGAAGTTTTTTTTGTTGGAGGGAATGCAAATGGAATGAGCATATGATACGGCTGATATTTAGGTGGAGGGAGAGAATGGGTGATTTAGTGATTAATCAAATATGTAATGTCTCCCGGTTAATTCAAATCATATCATATTTTAAAAGAAAATTTATTCAAATAGCTTGTAAGTCTTTAAAAAGTATTAAATTGGAGGGCTTTTTTTTTTTTTTTTTTTTTAAATGATGGTTTAACTCCTTGATTGCTTTGTCAAGAAAAATATATTTATGATTAACCTCCTCACAAGATTGTATAGTTTTTGGACCATATTATTAAAAGAGAGGAATTGTATTAAAGGCTCATAGCAGCAGAGCCGGCCACAGATACAAGTGAAGCAAGCACTTGCTTGCGGCCGCTTAATTATTAAATATATTTCGGCCCTATAATCTTGTAAAGTATACGTAGTCGTAGTGGTAGTGATTAGTTAATTCTCACCTTTACTTCCTTGGTTCATCTTCTAAATTTAGATTTTATTAGGTAAACTTTTCCTCTTTGTTGTGATTCTCTATAACATAGTTTTAACGTTGTGCTTCTTATTTATATCATTCTCCATATCTCTTTGTTTATGTTAATTTTTAATATAATTTTTTAGTAAGATGTCTTCTAAAGGAATGATTCGCAAGTAAAACTGCATGAAGAATCATTTTCACAAAATTAAAAAAATAACAATCTTTGATATTTTACAACTTTTAGTGCTTTTGTTAAACAAATCCAGTTTTATTTTTTAGTTTGATAAAAAAAATAGTATAAACATATGCAAAGCAGCCTCTCTTTTTGGTTCGCTTGTAGCCAAGTAAAACATAGCGCCGGCTCTGCATAGCAGAAGACCTTTCGCAGAGACCTATCACCTATGTCTAGCTGTTTGGACTAAGAACCTAGAATCTGTAATATCAACTCTGCAACTTCAAGCTGAAAACCCACTACTAGAGAACTAGTTGTTATCCTCAATAAAACAGAAGTAAACTTCTAGCTGAATCTAGCTAGTAACCTTATATAGAAGAGTCTCTCGAAAATACAATTTTTTACAAGGTATTTTGGCAAGATGACTGATTGTCTTATGTTCTTAGATGGCAAAATGGATAATAGTGTACAAAACTTTTCAAGATTTGCTTGCTTCTTTTCTTTACAAAACTGTGTTTAAATTAAACCTCTATTTGTGTGTGGTGTCTTTGTGTTTGTTATTCGGATCCAGTACATATATAATGAAAAGAATATTTCTGTTGCTTTCTTGTTTCAATTCATAGTTTATTGTCTGCGAGAAAAACGTAAATCAAACGAAAGGGTTAAAAGTTCATTCTAGGGTTTAACTCATAAACTATTTAGTCGAGCTTTTTCTTCTTTTCCAAGTAATCTTGCATTCTCTGGAATTTAAGAATGGCCCAAACCAAATGCCAGAGTCCTAACTCCGGCCAAAGAGTAGCGGTGGAGTGAAGAAGCGATCTCGAAGTCTGCCACGTCATGAAGTTACTCAGTCGATCTCCTCCACCGGTTCGTATCACAAGATCTGGATCCGGCACAACCGATGTATACATACACTCTTCAACATCACTAACCTGCAAAACTACCGGATCATCTCCAGTACCATCACACTTTCTAACGCAAGATTCTCGAACAGCGTGAACAATCTCGTGACTTGTGCTGTAAGCAACACAAACCACAACCATCAGATCCTTATTCTCTTCCGTAACTTCCATCAGTCTCTGCGCCGCCACTCTAAGACGCTCGTTTAACGAAGTCAAATCACCGACAAAGAACACTCTCACGCCATTAAGATTCCCCGAGACAGCTTGATTGATCGTGTACTCGACTTTCTCCAGCATCAGATCCATCACACACTCAACTTCTTCAGGTTGTCTCTTGAAATTATCGACGCCAAACGCGTAGAGTGTCACGTACGGTATACCAATCTCTTTGCAGTATTGAAGAACATATGTCACGGATATGAAACCGGCTCTGTGTCCTGCGTCTAGGCCTGTAAGATTGTGTTTCTTGGCGAACCTGCGGTTTCCATCCATGATGAATGAGACGTGATTAGGGATTGGACCCGCACATAGAACTTTGAATATGAATTTCCTCATTAGACTCATCAAAGCGTTGAAGATTTGAGTAAATTCTCCTACTTCTTCTTGGGTATTCATATCGAAAACCGGGGTTTTATATATGGTTATCGCCTTATCGGAGAGGAGAATTCAAGAACAATGGGAAATTTTTGGTTATGTTGTTAGTGAAATATAAACAAAAGATATAAAGTTTGTTCTTTTTTGGAGGGAATGCAAATGGAATGAGCATATGATACGGCTGATTTTTAGGGGAAGAGATAAATTGGCTGATTAGTTTCTTCTTGGTTAAATCAAATTTGTAATGTCTCCGGTTAAGACATTTTAAAAAGAAAATAATATGCATTTTACTTGAGAAAAATCGACCTACGTACGCAAAAGATTGTATTGGTTTTGGATCAGATTATTAAGAAAGAGGAAGATTAGAGGCTCGAAAGCAGATTAACTTGTCCAAAAGAGAACTTAAAACAAACACGTAAATTAAGACTCTTCTATGTTCAATTGTAATGATACACAAGAAAAGTAGTAAACTTGTAATTAAGGACGTCTACTTACTCTCTTTTTATCTTTTAGTTTCGATTATATTTTTCTTTTAAATCTTTAATTACTAATCCAGTGAGCCATATACAATTCTGAATAGAAATTGCAACTAATTAAATTATGTTTCTTTGGAAGAAAAAAAAGTGACAATTACAGTTGTCTAGAACCACAGTAAGGATGCCAATCATAATCAAATCTGATAAAAGCATAAACATCATAGTAGGATGACATTGTTGTTTTCATTATGCCCCACAATTATATATTACACTTAATTACACTTACAAATCCAATTCACACCCACCTTCACAAATCTCCCCGCTCCCTCCAAGTTAGTTTAATTGTCAAATACGAACATATATATTAACGTTTTTATTTTATTCAAGTCATTTATGCTGACATTGAATTACGATTTACAAATGAAACATAATTGATAAATTTTGTCATCAAATATCTCTAGTTCTCCTCCGTTCACAAGTAATTTTATAAAAAATTTGAATTAGCTCACATATATTATGTATCATGTGGAAAGTGGAATTTAAAAAGGTGGAACACAATCTGTGTTTCCTTGGAGAAATGGCAAAAGTACTAAAAGAACATTGTTCCACTAAAAAAAGGTAAATCAATTCACCGCTTGAGAAACTGTTTTCCTGTAATGAGCGATTCTTTTTCGATCAACTCCAATATACAATACAAGTCTTTTCACCTGCAGAAAAATCTAATAGCTAGTACTATTCGAACACTTTACTGATTTCGGCGTAAAATATCTTGGCAAAAATATTTGATCGGTTATAGTTTATTTTTCATTTTGATATAGTTGATCGGTCAAAAAATTTTGAAGTTCACATACGTGAAATATGCTAGAAGAATTAGAGAGAGCCCACCACTAATCAATTTTTTTTTGTTTGCTTTTTCTTAGTTTGCAAGCAAAGTTGCAAGTTGCTCCTTCCATTATCATACACCACATTCTCCATTATTCCTCCCACCGTTCCTTACACAGGATTTGATAATTACTGTTGGATATGGGCTTTGCCCCCAACATTTATAAAGCTCAAACAATTACTAACAAAGTAATGATTTTCTTTTATGTTTTTGCACACACACACCGTCATACCAACTACTACAAGAGGTCGTTTGTTACCGATAGTCGATTTTATATGTACACTTGAATACTTAGCTCTATTTGTTGAAAGGTTGTTATCAATTAGAACTTGATTACTTATCTGATTAGTTTCTTTAATACGAAAACCCATTATTACTTTTTTTTATCAACGGCTTAAAACTATATATCCAATGATTTTGTCTAGAGGTAAAACGATTCATTTGATAAGATTTGATGGAAAATAAAAAAACATAATTGATTATTAACTATCAACTTATATATTAGTTGTAACAATGTTGACCTCTTAACCAATCAATTTCCCCCATTACAATATAACCCTTACTCTTCATATAAACTCCTATCTCACACAACCAAAAAAAAAAACCACACTCTTTTAAAAACAAAGATCCGCGCCATGGAACAATCTCTCATCATCGTCCTCTTCACCGTCCTCCTCCTCCTCCTCCTCACTACCACTCCCGGAACCCTATCTCAGTCTTCCCCAGCCGCCGCACCGGCACCAGCAGGACCAACAAATGTCACTAAAATCCTAGAAAAAGCAGGACAATTCACTGTCTTCATCCGACTACTCAAATCAACCGGCGTTGCTAACCAACTCCTCGGCCAACTAAACAACTCCGACAACGGAATAACTATCTTTGCACCGAGCGATTCCTCATTCTCCAGTCTCAAAGCCGGAACCCTAAACTCCTTAAACGACGAGCAACAAGTAGAGCTAATTCAGTTTCACGTCATACCAAGTTACGTCTCTTCCTCAAACTTCCAAACAATAAGCAACCCTCTCCGGACTCAGGCCGGTGACTCCGCCGAAGGACATTTCCCTCTCAACATTACCACCAGTGGCAATACCGTAAATATCACGACTGGTGTAACCAACACCACAGTCTCCGGCAACGTCTACAGCGATGGACAGCTCGCTGTTTACCAGGTCGATAAGGTTTTGCTTCCACAGCAAGTTTTCGATCCTCGTCCTCCAGCTCCGGCTCCGGCTCCGTCGGTCACGAAATCAAAGAAGAAGAAGGAGGACAGTGATAGTTCCGGTGATGATTCTCCGGCGGATGCTTCGTTTGCCTCGCGTAACGT
>NC_025695.1:45823569-45836145 GCF_000633955.1 Camelina sativa | reverse complement strand
TTTTTTTTTTTTTTTTTTTTGATAAAAGTTGTTGTGGTGATACGTTGCTATTATTATTATTACTCATGATTTTGTGTCATGTGGGTGATTTTGCCATTTTGGGGGTATATTTGTCTCTTCGTTTCCTTACGATTTTGTGTTAATCAACACATCTGTTTTTTATATTTCCATTTTCTTCTCTTGTATTTGTTAATATCTCTTTTATATCTTTTCTTTTTCCTTTGATCCGATTTTTTTACATTTCTTTCAATGCAAACACGGTAGCTTTAAATGATGATATCCAACTCTAAACCCAACTCAAGTAAGTAGTAATGTAGTATACAATAAAAACTAAATCAAACTCTTTAGTCTTTACCAAAATAAATATGATAAATATGAAATATATTCCGATCCTTTTGTGAAAATATATAAATGATACACTGTAAAATGTAAATTGAAAAAAAAAATTGAAAGCCTGATTTCAGAAATTGGTGAACAACGACAAAAGTTTTCAGAAATCAAAACTTGTAATTTGGAATCAAAACTCAAAACGTCATATAGGTGACGGACTAGTACTCCACCAAAGAATCATTCATTAAATATCACCCCCAACTAGGAGGTTCTGATGAGAAGGAATAAAGACCATCAAATACTTCAAGCTGTACGTGAAGAGCCACGGATTTTATAAAAAATACATATTATATCGAAACAACTGCATAAATCCTTAACTAGGACAACTATGTGAGGGCTTGTACCGAAGCTTTATCCTTAAACGGAAAAAAGGCAAAATAAGAGATGCTGATGAAATTAAAAGTGCCATCCATATGAACAAATAATATTCCTAACAACGTATATCTTATTATTTAAAGACTACTTGGCCTTGATAAAACTCATCAGGAGATTCGTTTATATAGTAAAAATGAGAATATACTGGATCACATCTTGAAATTTACTATTACAAAAGGAGTGTGGCTCATGTCACTAGTTAAGGAAGGGACACAATTTACATCCATACATGTACTCTATATAGTCCGAAAATATTTTAAATTAAGAACTTGGAATTTTTTTGACCAATAATGTCTCTTGGTAATTGAAGAAAAATCAAAATGATGTATGTTGGGATAGACCATATTATTTGACCATTTACCTATATCTAATATAATAAAGTAGGATTACACCCTTTAAGAGTTCTATCTATCTGTCACTTGGTACCTCTAAATTTTTTGGTTTTTTTTTTAATAATGTGTTATCTCATATTTAAAGCAATTGATAATAGGATGTACATCATTAATGGGCCACAGAATTTTGTCGATTTCTCAAAGAAAAATCGACAGAATCTCGGAGTTCCGACTTCTCCTCTTCCTCGCCCCTCTCTTCCCCATTCCTTCCCCTTATCTGTTCAATTCCGTGAGATTTCGAATCAGCCAAGTCGAAGGAAATCTCGACATCTCCATTCTTCCACAGCTTGATATATGGCTAATGTAAAACTGACACCTGTCCAAAAAATTTATTCACCAAAATTTTAACTAAACTACCAATAAAACACATTTAATCAAATACATATAACTCACATTTTAAATATAAAACTAAAAAAAAAATTCAATTAGTCCACAAATAAGACATTTAATCATAACTTTAAAATTAAACTTTTTATATAATAAAGTAGGATACCTCCTAAAACTTTCTTCCACAACTACTGTAAAACTGACACTTGTTCAAAAAACTTATTCACCAAAAAATTAACTAAACTACCAATAAAACATATTTAATCAAATAAATATAACTCACACTTTAAATGTAAAACTAAGAATATATATTTTCAATAAATAAGAAATTTAATCATACACTTTAAAATTAAACTTTAATATAAACCTAAAAAAAATTCCAATTAAACCACAAATAAAACACATTCAATCATTTAAATTTAACTCACCCTTTAATATAAAGCTAAAAAGGTTAAATCAAAACAATAAATAAAACACATTTAATCATATACATTTAACTCACACTTTAATATAAAAACTGAAATAAAATAAAAATATTTCCAATTAAACCATAAATAAAACACATTTTGTCATATGAAACAAAAAAAACTATTTCTAAGGAGACCACAAATAAAATACATTCAATCATATAAATTTAACTCACACTTTAATATAAAATTAATAAAATTATTTCCAATGAAACCATACATAACACTTTTAATAATATAAATTTAACTCACGCTTTAATATAAATCTAAAATAAAATAAAGAAAATTCAATCAAAACATAAATAAAACACATTTAATCATATACATTTAACTCACACTTTAATATTAAAACTGAAATAAAATAAATTTGTATTAACTTTATTTTTCCACTCAATTTTATTCAACACACAATAAATTAGAATTAACTCCCATACTTTTTAGTTTCTAAACTGTAACTCTCATAACTTCCCATCTTATAAACACTCATTTTTCATTCTCTCATTCTCTTTCCCTTCATCTTAGATATTATACATTTTTTGTGTTTTTTTTGTTGGTTGGTTGGTTGGTTATTGTTGTATGTGTTAAAAAAACAAATTAAATATTATTTTAAACGTTTGATTTTGAAATCAATCTTTAACATAAAACTTAAAAAAAAATCCAATGAAACCATAAATAATACACATGTTGTCATTGAACATATATTTTTTTTCAAATAAACCACAAATAAAACACATTTAATTTAACTCATGACTTAATATAGAAAAATTCTCCAATTAAATCACAAAGAAAACACTTTAATCATAGAAGTTTAACTCACACTTAATACAAAGCGCAAATAAAAAAATATTCAATTAAACCATAAATAAAACACATTAATCATATACATTTAACTCACACTTTAATATAAAAACTGAAATAAAATAAATTTGCATTAACTATATTTCTCTATTCAATTTTATTCAACACATAATAAATTACAATTAACTCCCATACTTTTTGTTTCTAAATTGTAACTCATATGACTTCCCATCCTATGAATACTCATTTTCTCATTCTCTTTCACTCTTTCTTAAATATTATACATTTTTTTTGTTTTTTGTTGGTTGGTTGTTATTGTTGTATGTGACAAAAAGAACAAAATTTAATATTATTAGAAAAGCTTAGTTCTAAATTTTAACTTTAGATACTAAATGATATGTATCTTACATTTGTTTTTGAAGATGCATCTCTATTGTCCCTAAAAAAAAACATTTTCAAAATCAATCTATTACAACTTGCATACAACTATCTTAGATTTTAAAATTAAAAAGTTTTCTCTAATGGCATCTATGCTTAATTGAAGTCCTACCTTATTTTTATCTCCAAAACTAAATTACCAAAGATTTCCATAAAATATAGTAATGTCTAAACTCTCCTAAACTCACACTTTAATATAAAGCTCAAATACCGACAAAAAAAACAACATCAGCTACACAATCTCATATTACAACAATCCGCATTTCAGAAACATAACCAATTTTATATTACCTTTCATGAATAATTTGACAGATTTTATACACACATCTATCCTATCATTTTGATCAGCTAACCCACAACCACTCAACGTCTTCTTTGAAAGCGAATACCCCAATCCAAATGAAACAAGAGCACTTGATATGGAAGCTGTAATATAAGACCTAGAAATAATACAAAGGCAAGCCACCCAATATGAAGAAGGATGATATTCAACTTGTCTTCATGATCTACGAGGAACTCAGATTATCAACACTTTATTTTACAATCACAAATTCTACATTAAATGTATTGCATTTTGGTTACATCACAAAATAACATGTTCTAATTATAGAATACAAATAGTATAAACTATAATATAATTTAAAATTCAATAAAAAACATCAATAATATAATGATTTAAACTTTTAAAAAGGTTTTTTAAATTATTCATAATTTAGAAAAGGATAAGCTCATCATATAAAATTAACTATATAGTTAATGAATACAAATAAAATAATTCCAAAAACCTAATGATTTTTAATCAAAAAAACAAAGTTTCTCGATACAAATAGACTTTGTTGGTATAAATTTCAAATTGTAAAATCTCTCGAAAAAATGTTTAAAAATTTAATTTAGTTTTAATGACTTTTAACCAAAAAACAAAGTAATATAATAATCTTGTGCAACGCACGAGACTAACCTAGTATATTATATAACTATTTTGTTAATCATGAATTATTTACACTATAATTAGCAAAGTAAATACTTTTAAACAAAAAACTGAAGTAAATGCTACGCATTCAAATATTTAGGTCATGAGTCATGGTCGATGATCGATGATCGATTACGCATTTTCAAATATCCACCCCGCTCTCTCTGCGAAACCTCTCATCTTCTCCTTTTGATCCACCGTTAATTTTGTCCTCTTACGCTTTTTCATCATCGCCGACCTATCTTCCTTTGCCACCGTGAATTTGTTCTTGTCTTCTTGATTCGAGGGTCCAGAGAAAGAGCTGGGAGAGAGAAGCAAGTGGGGAGTGGAGGCGAGTGGCTGTAGCGGTGGTCAAGGCCGTGCCTATGGGTTAGGAAAAAGGAATTTGCCTCAGGCCCCAAATTATATAGTTTTTTTGTGTGTTTTTTTGACTCACAATTATGGAAAATATGGTGTATCATTATGGTTTTGGGAGTCTTTTTATTTCCTAAACAACTCGTATGATTCCTTTGAATATATTTATTTATAAAAATATACAAAAATGAAAACAAAACTTTAAATTGTAAAATACCAAGTAAGGTCGTAAAACAGAAAAAAATAAAAGATTAAGAGAAGTTGGTGAAATAGTTTATTGAAATAGAAAGTAAGGCTTTTTAGATTTTTTATTTTGTTTGAAAAATTTATATAGTTTTAAATTTTTGATATTTATTTTATTATAATTTTGAATTTTAATATTTATTTATTTTCATTAAATATATTAAAATAACTTCTAATGTTAAACTCGCCTTAAACCCCGACAAACCTGGGCACGGCACTGGCGGTGGTGACCAGCAGTGACTGAAGACGTCAGAAGGACTACGACGGTGGAAATTGCGGTGGCAGCCACAGGCATCGCACCTAAGAGACGGAGGGTCTGTGAGGGTTGTGGTTGATTTAGGTATGAACTCACCGCAGCCGTCAAGAGCGTGGCCGCCGAGACTGACCGCGTGGTTTTTAAGGCATTCATTGTACAAGAGAACCATGTCTCCGGCGCCGGTGTCTATGTTGTTTGTTGTTATTGTTGAATAATAGTGCATGGTTGATTTTGTTCCTCAGTAGTGTGTTTTTCTAAGGAGATACTTTTTTTTGTTTTTGGTTTTTTTCTTTTGTTCCTCAGTAGTGTTGTTATTTTAATTGCATAGATTATTGTTATTCGTTTCTTTGATATTACCACAATTCATTATTCCAACAGTTGTCATCGGTTAATATGCTAATATAACTACAATCTACATATTGTCAATTAATAAAATTTGGATTAGCTGAAATTAACGCAACTTTTGCCTTCAAAAAAAAAAAAAAAAAAAGATAACATATGCGTTTTCAATCACGATTAGTCATTACAGGTTCGATTATAAATGTACGTTCTTATTCTTGTGATCTCGCATCTCCATATAGGTTGGATTATCGAATGTTCGTTGTCTCCAATGATCAGAACAAATATACAAATAACGGATTATTGATTAGTCAATACATATTATTATGTGAAAAAATTCCAAAGACTTCCATGTGAGTTGTCGATCGCTTCAGATTTTTTTTGTGTATTGTTCCTAAAGAAAGCCTGGAGAATTCAAACATCCTTAAACATGATTATAACTACCTTGTACATGAACAAAAAACGAGTATTTTCAGAATCTGACGCCATGCGTACAGTTATTTTCCCGCCTATCATGGTTGCAGGCTTGCAGCCAACTTGGGAATATATGTCATGGTTCACCGTACATCATGGCATGCTTGATAGGAAGTGATGATGATGATGATGTAGACATTGTTGGTCGTCACGGCTTCTTAACACCAAGAAAGTCTCTGGTCCACTCTTCTTCCTTATTTTTCGTATTTAAACCATCGGAGTTTGGCATCCTATTGTTGAAGATGGATGAAGTCATTAGCCCCAACATGGTGCTAGTGTCGGAACTCGATGATGATCCCATTTGAGCCACCTTTTGAAGCAATGTTGTTGCCGACAATGAAGCCTGACTTCCTGCTTCTTGATTATAAGAGAACAAGGATGCGATGTTTGCATCGGTTGAGTTTGAGCCACTATAGATATTTCCCTTTTTGATCTCATCTTCTTGATTTGTGGATACTACTTTACGAATAATGTTTTTGTTGTTGTTCATACATTCATTGAGTAACCACTGGTTTGAATATTCCTCTTCTCGTAACTTCCATAGGTTATGAACCGAATCAGATGTACCACGAGGTGTTGGTTGTGGGGACAACGGGAAAGTATTGGTTTGTTGCGGGATTGGGTCGGATTTGGTGAAGTTTTTCCCCAATAAGATAGTGTTATTGTTGTTGACGTTAAGATCGGTGCCTGTACCTGTGAGTGATTGATCCAATTGTGATTGAACAAGAACTGGACTATTGGTATCAGCAATTGTGGAGATGGTATTATTGGCGACTAAGGGTGATGGAACTGAGAAGAATTTAGCACTTTCTTCAGCTAAGACATCACAAAAGGTTCTATGTGAGATGAAACTGTCCTTCCTGATACAATCATACATCATGGGAATTATGTTAATATAATTGGCTATAATATGCAAGTCTTTATAAAATGTAGAATCTTTATAAAATGCAAGCTTGGAATTGGTGTATGCATGTAGTAAGGAAACAGAAGACTTTAGGTTATTGAGACATGACCACATCATGTTCCAATCATGTAGCCTTTTTCTCCTCGATATTGATGTCTAAATAAAACTACAAACTGGACCAAGACAATAACAAGCCATGAAATAATTAACGGTAGTGGTATCCAAACGACAAGCTACAAGCCAAAAACACCACGTACTAGACATAACGTAAACCCAATAACTTATAGATCTACAGTTCCGAATTACTTTACGTGTATATATGAAATGTGAAAAGGAACAAAAAAAGCACGGTTTGACGACTCTGTATATAAAGATAGTACAAACAAAAGGAATCTTTTTATATTTAATTTTTGATAACAAATGCAATCTCATGCTTTATGCATACATGCACCTGTTTAAATGTCCAATTATAGGACCCGCCGGTTTTTTTTTCCGAAATTTGTTTATTTGCGTTTGTGTTTACCGTTTACGTTTATACTTGTAATTTTTATCAAAGACTTCAAATAACTGCAAATATGAAGCCTCTTTTGTTGTTATAAATTTTTAGAAGTGTTTGATGAAAATTTGGAACTTTATGTATATGTTTTCCGAAAATAAATATCCAATAATTTAGCGCGTTAAAGGGAAAATGATAGTACTGCAAAAACAAGAAGTAGAAAGAGAGTAGTAATGACCTGGAGAAGACGGTACCACAATCACACCTAAACTCTCTGCTACCACAAATTTTGCTATGAGCTTTCCAATCGGATACCACAGCATACTTCTTGGAACACTTGTCGCATTTCCACTTCTTCTCTCCATGTTTCCGGCTAAAGTGCTTCTTGATTCCAGTGAGGTCTCCTAGGGCTCGAGCTGGATCATGATGGACGCAGCTCTTCTCGGGGCATATATATACTTTCTTCTTCACCTGATTCTTGTTTGTTCTCTGCTTCAGCTTCCATGGCAGGTTGTGGCCTCTTTTGTGAAGCTGAAGATTCTGTTCTCTCTGAAACCCCTTGCTGCAGATTTCGCAGAAGAACCGATTTGTCGCCATGAGGGATTTTGGAGATAGAGCGATGACTTCTGCATCTGGATCTGTTTTTTTTTTGTTGTTTGTTCATGTTGTTAGAAACAAAATTAAAACCAACAACAATAAAATAGTAACCAAGAAGGAAACAAGAAGACACAAAGATCTACTCTTGGAACAAGATCATATATATTGAATTTGATGAAAACACAATAAAAGATTTTAAAGAAAATGAAAAAAACCACGGAAAACTTTTAAATATTTTATAAACATGCCTGGATTGCCTGGGAGGTTTCTCTTTTTCTTGGCTGTGCTAGTGGAGGCAGGCTTAGAGTTAGGGTTAGGATTTGGAGTGATGTGTTCTTGGGCATGGACAAAGCTAGGGACTGAGAGACGGTCATGATTATGTGGAATCATCATGTCTTGATGATTCATATGTAAGAAGACAAAAAGAAAAGAAAAAAAAAACTCTTAAGTTGTGTTACACTTCTCTACTTAAACAAGCAAGAATCTTTAAGAGCAAGAAGACAGACAAAGAGAGAAAGGAGAGAAGAAAACATGTAAAAATGAAAGTGATATCTATATAATTACGAGAGTAAAGCTTAATTTGTGGCACATATGAAGTAAATCAAGATATTTTCTTATGGGTTGAAAAGTGAGATGATTATTTTTGGTTTTTGGTCGTGGGTAATACTAATATTTGTTTTTGGATTTTTATGTTTTAAGAGAGATTGTGATGAGCAACTTATGATCACTTGTGAAGAGTCTTGTAGGATAACTCCAAAAAAGAAGGCTTGCTAAGACGGAATCTCTCTCTATATTTTACACACAACTGTTCTATTACAGGTCGGTCAGTATACATGGACTCAAACTGGACCATTCTTATTTTCTAGTTTAACACAATTTGTTTATTTTTTACACATATTTTTATATAATCCTATTTGATATTTTTTAGTTTAAAATGTAAGATTTAATATTAATTAACTTTATTCATTTTTTTTAGAATATTATTTTCATATCATTCTAATAAAATTAAAATAGGACTACCATGTCTTTATATATACTTTGTAAGAAATGAGATAATTTTAAAATAATATATGATTATCCTTAATCTACACTAGGTTTTATCCCATAGTACACCACAGGTCTATTATTTTGTTGATATATATACTGTTATCGGTTGTAGGTAGAGTTTTGTAGAAACTCTTGATTCGTAAGTTGAGAATATACATTTTACGATTTGTTATTTATGATTTAGGAATGAATGATCTGGCATATTCTTATTATGGTTCTCAGTTGATATTATTGGATTAATAGTGTACATTTAAAGCTAATAAGATCTTACCAAATATGTAATCGTTTATTAAACACAAATTCGATATTTTCTAAGATGTATTCATCTTGAATTAGTTGTTATATTATAGGGATGTGATTAAGAAGATGTGATTACATAATTTGGGTTATCAATTCTTTTTGTCAAACTCGGTCTTAAAAATTCGGCATGGATTTTTCCTAAGATACAATGAGCATTAATTGGATGTAAATAAGTATGCTACGGATTAAAATCCGGCCCAAAATATTCGGCAATCTTAAGGAGGATCCGGATAATTGAATCGGTTATAATTTTAGTTAAAAACCCGACCCGAATTTGGCAAAAAGTGATGGCACCCTATTGTACTCCAAAAATGTATTTCGAGCTCTATATGTGGATATACTTGTTTGATTACAAATATCCTAAGACAATTTTTAATATATATCCGTTTATAAAAATTCAAATCACATTATATGCTGAAAAAAAATCTAAAATTTATTAACTTTATGTATTAAATAGTAATTAAAATAATTAAATATAAGATTAAATAAAAATGAAAGGAGAATTATATTTTAATCTAACGTATTGATTTAAATTAGATAGATATATTTTAGGAAATTAATATTATCAAATAAGAAAATGATTGTGTTTGGTTGTAAGGATTGTAGAGAATTTAGTTGAAACTTGTTTAGATACAAAGATAAAGATAAGAGAGGATGACACAAAAATTTACTTAAAAAATACTTAAAAAAATGTTAAAATAGATATATGAAAACTTATGAAGTCGACATAATTAGAACGTCGTTCTTTTGTAATGCATCGATATTGAAAATTTTGAATATATATCTTGTATACAGTATAATGATTATGTATGCATGAGATGTGAACAACTTTAAACTTTTGGACTTTTCTTATTGTTTGAAAGTTGACTAAACAATAAGACCACACCATTTCATTTTCAGCAAACTGGATTTCATTGAGCATCAGAGGATTACACATGGTTTAAATGATGTGTAAACACTTGGTTATAAGAAGGTCTACCTCAACCATTGCTTTTGCTCCTTTTCGCCAGAATGTTTGTNAAAAAAAAAAAAAAAAAAAAAAAAAAAAAAAAAAAAAAAAAAAAAAAAAAAAAAAAACTAAATCTTGTTTCTTTGGGTAGGATCAAACCTAGAACCATTTGAATTTATAACTATCTAGTATATGGGATATCTCAAAGTTCTTAACCCATATAAGATGAAGATCAAATTATTATTTCCATATTTATTGAAATTAAATTAAATTACAACGAGCAAACGTACTTTAGGAGCTGAAAGTGAAAATATATACCGACAAGAATTATAAGATATATATGACTTTGCAAGATGGATGTCACGGATCATATTCCCCTCTAGTAATATCTATCTGATCATGATGAATACGTAACTTTAAATTTGATAATGGAAATCAAAGTTTTGGCAAATCATTTACGAGTGAGACAAGTGACATCACATCATATACTAACAGAGCACACCACTTCTGTCTAACTAAAGTAGTTATAACGCATTTTGTCCAAATCAACGTTACTTATTTTTCGTATTTTACAATCATTACCTCTCTCTCTCTCTCTCTCTCTATTCCCATATTTCTAATCTCAGTCTTCATTCTAAGAATGTTGATTTCCTAATTTGAATAGAAGAGGTTCTTTCTTACCCTATATCTATGGCCTATGGGTCAAGTAGTATAGTTAACAAAATTATGTAGTTCGTGGATTTGATTGGTATGACAAATGAATATTTAATTAGAGTATTAACAAGCATGATAATTTTGAGATGAACAGTGAGGAAAGAAAGACAAATAAACAAGCAGGATAATTATGAGATGACATCAACATGTAAAGGATATAAAAGAAAGAAAGATCTAGAAACGAAAATAGCACACGAAGAAAAGGAGATTGTCTTTACAGCCAACGTTACAATCAAATTTGATGGGGCAAGCAAATCATCATTACATAATTACGCCATAAGTACATTATTGACCTGTAACGATCAAATATACACACAATTACATAGCGTTATACTGAGTTAGACACATCACACATGCGTGTGAAAGATCCTCCTATTCTGCGTTACATAATAGACTTATAATCACCAAAGTATTCACACTGACACTGTGTTTTCTTTAACTTTGAAATAATAAATTTAGGGGCTTACTTGGATTAAGCTTTTTGGAAGAGTTCACTTTGATCTTATTTCCTCGTTTTAGTATGCAAATAGCAAATAGCAAATTGCAAACATTAAATCTGACTTAGAAAACACGTTAAAAAAAAAACAATATTTTTTAATTTAGTTAGATTTCTCTTTAGCTCCACCGGGTATTATGATATGACATATTTATTTACCTATAGATCAAATCAAAGTGAAGTGGATAAAATCAAAGTGATTTAGATTTAAATCCATGATTCTAAATTAGTTGTTTTTAAGGTTTTGCTGAAATTAAAGTAGGTGTGGGCAGTGTGGCAAGAGTAGCCCAACTGTTTTTACGATAGCCCAGTCTAGATATGAATGATCTGGATCACAAAAATAAACCCAAATGTGAAATCCATAGTAGGAAAAAACTATAGCTTGAACCAAACTAGAAATTAGTTGGAGAAGCCCAATCTAATCTTCAATGAAGTTTCTTCATTTATTCTGTTCTCAATTGTAATTTGTAAAACGGTAGTGTTGTGTAGGAGGAATGATTAAACACGAATCCAAGTCATTGCATATGCATTTGCATTGTCATTAGAGATAATTAAATTCATTAATGGTGCCAAACCGAGGATCAAAACTTTACTAATACTTAAAAAAAGTCGTTGGGAGTTTTCTACTAGTACTTAAAAAAAACTACACGTGTCTCTCTATTACACCAAAGTAACCGCCCCTAGATTTGACATTATTTACCATATTACCCTTCGTTCACCGCTCCTTTAACCTCTCTCTTCGTCTTTTTTTCCCCTAATCTGACCGTACAATACAAAGCGATGGCGAGAGGGTCTTCGCAGTCCCAACAATCAACCTCCACCGGAGGCTCAACCGCTCGACCCGGTCTGGCCGCTCAACGTGGATCCGCCGCCGCTACTGCAGGCATGCGTCGCCGCAGGCTAGGTGGCGGCGGATCGGCATCGTCAGGCGGCGGATCCGCGGGTGGATCAGGACCGAGCAACATGCTGAGGTTCTACACAGACGAAGCTCCGGGTTTGAAGATCTCACCGACCGTGGTTCTGATCATGAGTCTCTGTTTCATCGGCTTCGTCACAGCTCTTCACGTCTTTGGAAAACTCTACCTCCACAAATCCGGATCATCCCAAGCTTCTTCTTAGATCCCCCGGCCGGATCTTGATCTTCTCCTTTGCATGTTGAATCAGTGATCGCGCTGCTGTGTTTTTCGATGAGATCTATGTAAATCGCTCTAAACGTTGAATAAAAAACATGTTTTTAAAAAAAAAAAAAA
>NC_025695.1:45808866-45823256 GCF_000633955.1 Camelina sativa | reverse complement strand
CGTTGAAATAAAAACATGTTTTTTTTTTTACTTTTGGAACATATGCACCGATTGATATTAGTTAAAGTTGGTTAGTCAAAACAATCAAGAATTTTTGGTTATTACTATTTAAATCATATGAGACCATGCCCAGTGGCATTTCTCTTTGAGTTCCTCAAAGAATTNAAAAAAAAAAAAAAAAAAAAAAAAAAAAAAAAAAAAAAAAAAAAAAAAGCTCATTTTCCTGAGAAGCGGAAGAACCATCGAAGCAACGTTACGTGGCAAAATATAATTGGGTATTGTTAAAATATAAAACACAATTTGTTTTCTTCTTTTCTTCTCCCCAATCTCTCTCTCTCTTTCCTCTCTCGACGAAACCTTTTTTGAATTCGGATTCCTCTTCACTACTCATATATTTCAATCGATTCAAGTTGAATTGATTGCTTATTCCGGCATAAATACGTGAGATCTTGGTCTTTGAGAACGAGTGATGTTCGGTTCTGTTCCAATCGTTAATCTTCACGATCGAGGAGTCGAATGTGACGGCAATCGATCTTCGACTGCGATACGAGCATGCATGGTCTATCTGATGGTCTTTAGGAGACGGCGAGGGGACGGAGAGGTCCACCGGCGAGCGAGTCGGAGAGCCAAGGTTTGTTTTCATTGTCCAATCGTGATAGGGATTGTCTCGCTATGACTTTCCTCTCCGAGATTGGTGACAAAACGTTCTTTGTTGCTGCTGCTGTAAGTACTATAATACTCAAAAGCTTGAAGCTTTAGCAACATTTCGAATCCAAATTTTGCTTTGATGATTCGTTTCTTTGTTTTAGTTTTGGAGAATTTTAGCTAAGTTGAGATGTTGATGTGGTTATGTTCTTTGATCAAATCTGGTAAGATATTTGTGAAAATGCTTGTGACTGTTACTGAATAATCTCTATGAGCTTGCAACTTGACATATGCTATTGGAACTTACACTTACAATATGCAGATCTCTCGTAAATGGACCCATCATATAACAACATTGTTGTTCTTTAGAGATATTGCTTTTGGGTTGACAGTTGACACTTGTTCAATATCAAAGGATTCTGATATGAAGAAGACTAAAGATCAATCGAAAAAAAGACAGCAGTAAGGTATGAAACTTGATCTTAAAAAAAAAGACTTAAGATATCTTGAGGGCACACAAAGGTTTATATAATTTGTTTTCTGATGTTGTAGATTGAAGATGAACAGAAAAAGCAGAAAAGACCGTTCCTTATTGCATTCTTCTCTCCTATTTTTCTAAAGGCGTTTTCAATTAACTTCTTTGGTAAGTGGGGTGACAAGAGTCAGGTAACTTTCCTTCTGCATCATTTTGCTTGGTTCCACTTTTGCTAGCGCTTCACATACTCAATGTTACTTGCTCTATTTCTAGCTTGCGAATATTGGTTTGGCTGCAGATGAAAATCCAGTTGGCGTGGTCCTTGGCGGAATTTTGTAAGCCTTCTACACATAATGATTTATATCAAACTGATAGCTCTTTCTCTACTGCTTACGGCTTACTAATCTCTCTGCTTGCATAGGGCTCAAACATTGTGCACCACAGCTGTTGTGTTTGGTGGAAAGAGCTTAGCATCTCAAATATCTGAACGAATTGTAATGTTCTATGATATCACTCTCTTTATTCAGTTATTGAAGCAAAGTTCTGTGGTTTTTTTTGTCAAAGATTTGATCAAATGGGTCTAACGTGTTGCAGGAGGCTCTTTCCGGTGGAATGCTTTTCATTATTTTTGGCATCCAGTCATTTCTTACTCCGGTTGATGCTTGACACCTCCATATGGTATTCAGTCAGTTGCAACTAAAATCGTTTTGGCAATAACATTCATTTGTATACTCCTTTTAAGTTTTCCCCATGTCTTGAAACAGCAGGTTTCTTGGATTTGAATGCTTTTATGGCAATTGGAACATTCATTTGTATACTCTTTTTAATCTCAATTGGAAGTGAAGTAGATTGAGCAACCTTCTTTAGAATACTCTAGTGGAAGGAAGTTTTTGTTTAAGTTCCAAGTGAGTTGCTTTAATTAGTTTAGTATTAATTTAATTATTAGTTTATATTTGAGTAATTTAAGAGAGTTGCTAGAGTGGACATGGTCTGATGAAGTCACAATTTGTAAAAAAAAAACACACAAAACATGTCTACTACAAACTAAACTTGCATACTAATATATAGTTTACCATATATTACTGTAAGAAAATATCTTAGATTTGTTATTATAACTACTAGCTTTATTAACTTATTTTAATAGAAAAATAGAAATTAAAATCAGTCACACATACAAAACCAAAAACTATTTTTCTTGTGGAGACTTTTAAACAGTCGATCATGTAACTATGGTTGGTTGGGTCATGATAGCTTGATAGAGAGAAGCTCCCGTCGCAACCATAGTCAGAAACAAGAGAACTACGGCGGCTGTGGTAGCTGTCCCCGTCAAACAGTCACTGTAGTAGACGTTCCCGAGTTTGGCCAAAAACCTTTTTCTACGAGATTTACTGTGCGCTCTGAGTTTCATGGCTATGCCGTGATAAACGGTGGATTCTGGCAGCCGCACTCCTACACCTAACTCGTTAATCATCTTCACGACCAAGCTTGACCTCCCAATACCATTTGTTATCAGCCCTTTTGTACAAGCAACACAAAATATATATATGTTCATGATCATTCATCAAATTAAATCCTACACTATATGTTTAATATATATACATAAACAAAAAAGAATATGTTATTTGTACCTCTGGCATCTAGTACCTCGACGTCTTTATCGGATGTAACAAGGAAATTCATGAGATATATATATTCAGAAGTCAAGGCATTTCCAAGCATATGACACTGCTCATATGCAATCACATTTCTTAAAATGATATCAGAGTTTTCATCCGCAGGGAAACTAGGCATAGTTAAGCAACCTTCCTTAAATGCCACGTCCAATGAATATTCATCCTTCCACACCTTGAATTCAACTCCTACGTGAGATAGGTTTCTCAGCGTTCTGCGTATAAGTTTTCCCTTTCGTCCCCTTCATATCCGGATTCTGGTCAAGCGATTCCTCGTAATTAAACACACCGGTGCATGTCTGTAAAATGCATGAACTTTGTATTTTCTTTGATTTTACCAACCTTGGAAAATAAATTTAAGATAAGTTGGTAGAGCGTTAGATTTCCACACAAGTCTCTTTTGATGGGATCGAAAAACTCTTCTAAAATGAAATAAGGAAGTTGATTCTCCAGCAAGATGAGATCTTCGATCACCGTCCAAGTGAAAAATGTTTTGTCCACAGTCAAATCACGACATGTAGTAGTATTAGTATCCATTGACGTAGAGGGTTGGGAAGTTTTGTGTTTTTTATCCCAATGTCTGAGACTGAGCTCCAAGATGAAAATTGAATCGCCAAGGATAAGGTCCACGAAGTCAGGAGATGAGATCCACGACGTCGGTACTGCATAGCTTCCCCGTATCTTCTCTATATTAGCTTGTATGGTTCTCTTCATCTCGTCAACACTAATTTGCCCAATTCTTTTGATGAAAGCTTCTTTGTACCTTTTCTTTTGGCCCTCCATCATCAGATACTCCAGATAGCTAATAAACCATGCATCGACGTACATATTAATTTCTGTATTATATATATTTATATGTATAACTCATTAATCATATTAGTCCTTTCAGTATGGTTTAATTATATATCAAAGAACAGAACATATAAGTTTTTTATATTATTCAAATAATTGTAAACACAAACAAAGTGCAATGATAAGATAAATCTTTCTGTATGGTTTAATTAATTATGCACCTTGAATTGCTATTTTTAAGGTCTTCCATAAGCATATTTGCTTCAATGTCGTGATTGTAAGCTCTGGGTTTGACAGAGTGATGAAGTGGGCCGATGATAACCATCCGAGGTGTATGTATAGGCTTCGGGTTTCACTTCACGCAGTGGGCTTGGTATTCTGTAAATGCAATATTCTTGAGATCCCATCTTCGATGGAGACCTTTGTGTTTTCTGCATCAAAGGTTTTGGATATTTAGTAGTACGGTCGAATGGAGAAATTGAAGGTCCCTTCTGACGTCAAAAAAAGAAAAGGGGAGAAATTGAAGAATCCCCTGATCGATTATATAAAACATAAAACGTTGAAATTTCTATATGCAAATTAGTTATAACTACCATCTTTGTTCTCTTCATATGTTTATACAGATGAACAAGTATCAAATGTGAGAGAAAGGAAGAAGGGGAGCTTACTGTAATGAATGAGCTAAGGAAAGAAGATTGAAGTACGTGATCTTACAAGTTACAACCTTTATGATTTGTGTTAGTAAGAATCTGAGAGAGACATCTTCTTAATTTTAACTCTAATAAATTCTATAGACAGTAAGAGAATATTATTCTACAAATAAAATGATAATTTTCTAATCTCTTGTTATATTTGCTGACACTGTCACACACAACTATTTTTACTTTTCATCCACATTTACGTTCAGGGTCACTGATCTCAACATGGATAGCATAATGAGAGAACAATATTTTAAGTGATAAATGTTGCTCAAGCTGAAACTTTCTTAGGTCTTCTTCATGTCACTTCACGTTTCTGATAACTGGGGAACAAAAAATATTCTATTTACAATTTTGTATTCTTTTTTTTTTGGTCAAAAATTCTATGACAATTTTGTATTCAATTCCTAGTAATTTTATAGACATTACGTGCTCACCTCGTTGACATTTTTTTTAATGTCACTATGATTATTTCAAGATGCGGGAAGTTTTTATTGATAATGTAATCGTTCCACAAAAATTCTAAACATAATTAATACATAGAAAGCGAGTAGTTTTTTCTTTTCTTTTTTGTTGAAATAAAAAGCAAGTAGCCTCCCTACTAGCCTTCATTGTTAAACTAAGATCCCAATTAACCCAACTATCTAGTGTTAATAGTATATTTATTTCTACATCATGACTACACACTTTCACAGAATGTCCCGTTTATATTGTACACACTTTCGTATTCTACGATGGCCGTGATTGATAACTCGTACCGAAGCGGTACAAAAAAAAAAAAAAAAATCTTCTTTACAATCCATTTCGGGGATTTTTTTATATACTACTTATCTATATTATATTTTTACAAAATCCTTTTTTAATGTATGCAGACATATTGCCTACATAGAATGTTAGGGCATTCACATTTGTTATACAGTTATTGGGTGTCAAAAAAGTTAAATAATAATATTTTTAATTTAATTTAATTATTTAATTATCCTTTAGTTTGTCCAACCAATTAAGTGATGATAGTTGTAGAGGCTGTGTGTTAATTGTGTTGGGCAGACACTTTCCACCCATCTTTCTACCTTTTTCTTTTTTTTATTATTTTTTATTTTTCTGATTCTCTATCAAAGATATGCAATTGGAATGCTCTTAAGGAGTAACTAAAAAATGTTTTCAATGTTTAAATAATAAAGAAATAAATAATTGATGAGGAGATGATGGCATGTCATCTATGGAGAGAATACCTTCATCTTTTATATATAGGATTATTAACTTGTTGAATGGACCAAACTATCGTCTGGGTATACTATTCCGATCCTTTTTTTTTTTTTTGGGCAAAACTATTCCGATCCTCTATATATGAACCGTGTTGAATGGACCAAAGAAGCATTTATGAGATCGAACTGAATTGGTCCAAGCCATCACATATGGTTAAGATAGGCAGTAATTGTTTAAATGTAATGTGAAAAAAAGCCAAAGAAAGGAAACACAGCAGGAGAGATATCGGAATCACTCCTAAGCCCCAACATTATGATAGTTAATTCACACAACTCCATGTATGTAATTATGTTTGATTAAGCACACTTTTTTTAACGGTTAACTGAAAGAAGAATTAAATATCTTTGTGTATATGTATATCTTCTTGCCAATATATACTACATGTAGATGATAGGGTCAAACTAGAAGAGGGCAATCTAAAAACAAGCGTATATCAAAAATGTTAAAAGGCAATGACATGTTGGAATTAAAGAGACAAGAGGATCAAAAACCCCAATACCATAATTCGATCGATATCAACAAGATAATTTGTACCATAGGAAACGATAGTCATTTACACTTGTAATATTACTACGGCGATGACATCAACTCTCTTCAACTCCAATTCAAAATAGGAATATGGTTTCTGATCTATATATACAGCCTAACTTGGCAAAACAAGTTCATCGATACGAGGAAAGATATCTAACGAGCATGATGCAATATAATTACTTGTTCTAATTATGAAAAGGGTTGCAATGAGGAATTTGAGGATATAGTTTGGTTTGCTATGTATGACTGAAATATTTTAAAGCTTTTTGGTATGTCGTTTATCACCTTTAACGAAAAGAAGAAAAATATGTAGAGAACACTTAAAAATAGGACCCAACTTTAATGTAGGCTCCAACTTTAATGTATCTCCTTATGGGATACCATTTGTCTCTACAATTCTCTTTTTTTTTTTTTTATGGGTCCGCTTTTCTTATCAGTTATCACAAGTTGATATATGAGAATTATACGCAAATTGTTTTAGTTTTATCAATTTAACTCTAATCTTATGCATTATGGGTCAGAGATCAGTCAAAATATCCAACACGGATTATATGTCCACTACTATATGCGAACTATTTGTCCAAAACTTAAATACGAACTAATGTGTTCTGTTTCTATATATTCAACTGATACACAAAGATAAGAAGCAAACTAGCTATAACCCTAAACAAACCAATTTTTAAAAGGATAGAAAAAAATATTTTCTCTTAAAAAAAATTTACGGTTTTGATGTTTTCCACCTAAAGTAACCAATTGGTTAATTTCTCTAGACCAACCGATTTTAATGTAGTAGAAAAATTATTGGTAGATCGATTTTAATTTAGGTTTGTTATTATTGTTTACAGATTGATTACGCAGTTTAAAGAAGAAAACAAATCTAGTGTTGCTTAGATATGAATTTCTTACATCTTAATTTATAAAACAGATTTTTAAAAAGAATATCGTTGTTGTTATAAATTAAAATTTTCAATTCACAAAACTCTTTGTAAACTAAATAATATCTCAATTATAAAAATCAATCAACTCTAGTAAAATGTACTCAAGTAAAATCTACATTTTAGATAACGGTAAACTTAAAGATATATCTGTGTGACTGGGTGTGGTTTATTGCAATTAACTCGAAGTAGAAACATGTAAAAAGGTAAAGTAAAATACTAGTATTTACTATTTAGGATTTATTACAGAAAAGAAATATATATATATATATATATGTATATACTATATACTGAGAGAGAGAGAGGAGTGTCTTTAATCGAATGATACAGACACTTGTGACTTTAATAAAGTCATTGGCGTTGCTTTGTCGTATTCTCGCGACAATTTTTTTGACGCGACGTATCCTAATTATCCACCTCTGTCTTTTTCCTTTTTTATATTTTTTTTCTCTGCCTAAACATAAAGTTTTTTTCCTACTAATTTCAATAAAACAATATCTATTTGTGGCACCAAAATAATCTCTAATTAATAATCGTTAATATAAAATATGCATTATTTGTTATGATATTTTATTATATTATATTGTAGTTGACTCGTGAGTACACGAATACTCCAAATTTTTATGATACATGGAGCAATGACATAAACTAAAAGAAATATATTTAAAAATATTTGTATAAAACAGATAAGAACATATATATATATATATATATATGTGGCTGGCAACAAACTTGTAGTACTAAGCATTCTGAAATTTTAGATGGAAAAATATATTTTTCTTCCTTCTAAATCTTAAATACAATCAACTTGGTCAAAAGAACTATATATAATCCAAATGCAACTAATTTTATCTGTTTAAAATTTTTAATACTTTCATTATATATAATATTCTCAAAAATGAAAAATTGATAGATTGGTTTCGAAATATACAATTCACATATATGCCTCATGAAACTAAATTTTCGATAGACATATTTATTTTGAAAGTTTCTAGAAATTATAATAATAATTGCTTTGATGCTATTGAGAAAAAGAATGAAATCAGAACTGAGCAGTGAGCGTGATGGCTTATAACGTAAAATGGAGCGATGTAAGGGTGAATATGGTTAGGTTTTCGAGAACCACAAGCTTACTTTGAGTAGAGAGAGTCATAGCATCCAAGTGGTTCATTTCTTCAAATGGATGCTTACTTTGAGCAGAGGAAGTCACAAACAAATTTATGTTTGCTGTATTGTGATAAATTTGTGTGTATAGATTAACGCACATGATAAATTCAGTTATTGAAGAATCCTCACAAAAAAATATTCAAATTATGGTTCTAAAAACTGCAAAAAGAAAAAAATCGATTTTCTTAGTAAATTATCATTTAAAATAGGAAAGAAACATGGAAAAGATACGATCCATTCTTTATTTTTGTACTAATTAAAAGCTAGTCTTTGACTAAAAGTTATGATCAGCAGACAAAAGAATATGGTAATCTTATCATAAAGATTAAGAGATTACACGTTTCGAGTTGTCGTGCAATATCAGAATAAACAAGATATATTTCTTATCAGAATTGAATAGTAATTAAGTACTAAATTAAAATAAAAAATAAAAGAGAATATTGAAGCTAGTTTTAGAAGGAGTTGCATGAAAAAACTGAAGAAAAAAAGGAATAAGAAAAGAGAAAGTGTGGGGGTCCAAAAGAGGCAGCAAATATCAAGGGGGGTCTTTGTTAGTTGTTGGGACTCAGTCACTAACTCAGAAGAGACTCATTCTTTCTTCCTCTCCCATCCCATCATCCTTTTTGTTTTTTTTCCCTTTCTTCTACTTTTTTTCATCTCCAATGAAACACTGATCAAGGGTATATTTATGATTCATAATAAATGATAAAAAAATGTTTTTTTTTTCTTTTCTTTTGGGTGTGTTGTTGAATTTATGAGTGAAATAAGTAAGTTGCAACAATGTGAAAAGAATAGTTGAATCTACATGCAAATTAGATATCTTTATTTGGGCTATGGAGTGTTTGTTAGCGTTGGATTTTGACAAAACTCTTTTTGCTACGTATTGTTCAGACCTTCTAAAAATGACGTCTAATATTAAAGATTGACCGACTTTTTCATCAGAATTAAAGAATTTTACTCATTCCAGAGATAGATTTACTAAGTTTAGTATTAGATATATTCCTCAAAAGGATAATATTTATGCCGATAAACTTGCAAAATGTGCAAGAGCACGAAATTTCTGATTTTCCCGTATAAGCTCGTCGGTTCCTAATTGGCTCTTTTTCGAAAAGAATCATTTCCGATAACTTAATATATAATGTTTCATTGTCAAAAAAAAAACAAAAAAATAGTTCCTAAAATCATGCTATAATATTAAGTAACGAAACATGAAACCGAACACGATAACTTCTACGAATAAAAAAATAAATGTATGATAATTTGATCACGTTATATGAATTAATAGCCAAACTATACAAGCAAATAAACATATTAAGGTTTCATATTATGGAGCAATCATTTGCCACCACCTAACCCATTTGAAGATATTTTACTAAACCCCATTTGAAGATATATTTTAGTATCATCTTAGTATCTTACCCAAGAAATATTAGTATAGATTAGTAGACTTTACTGTATGATCAGTAGATTTTATATCAAAGTCTAGCATGCTGAATTTTTTCTGTTTTGTTTAGTATATGATATTTAAGTAGGTACCATAGGGCGTATGAGTAACAAAAAGGGAGCTGATTTTCATATAATCTGTCTCAGAAAAGAGAGAGAGAGAGAGAGAGAAAAGTGATTTGTTACAAAATCGAAAGGAGCCTACTCTTCTGTCTTTAGCCGGTTGGTTGGCTCTTAACAACGCAATGAAAAAAGCTGATTAATTTTTTTTTCCGAATAAAAAAAGACTGAAAATAATAATACAAACAATACATAACATCATAAAAAAAGAAAGATTCCAAAGAGATACTGCTTCCTTTGTAAGAGTATGCAAAAGAAAAAAAAAGTTGTAATCAATTCGCGGTTTTTATTCCTCACTAGTTAAGATCAATCATCACGGTTTGTGAAGTGAACGAAAGAAAAACGTTATCTCGTAAAAATATCATAGTCCAGTCCATGTCCATCGATGCATATTCATTTTGAGTGAATTTGTTCGAAAAAATGATAACCATTACTAAAAAAAACTCAACTAAAAGTATCGGAATATATATAACAAAAAAATTAGAGAAATGAACTGAATTAGCCGTCTTAAGTGTTGTGTTAACTCGTTTAGTTGATCTCAAAACTTCGTATTAGCATTTAATAAAACTTTTAACATTACTTCTTTCAACAAAAAGGATTGAAAAAAATGAAAATAGAAAACAATGCAAAAAAATGTAAATTTTTTTCGTGTAAACGTGTGTATATAATGACACAAGTCGGTTTATTAATTTTATGTGAATAATAATATTACGAGTCTTTATTTGGAAACAAAAAAGAAAAGAAAGAAAGAAGAAGAAGTAGAAGAAGAAGGCGAAAGAGAGAGAGTGTAGTGTGGGTTCTGTTCTGTCTTGGCTTTGTCTCCCCCGCTTATCTCTCTCTCTCTCTCCCTCTCTCCACTAAATTGTTTTGTTTGCTTTTTTTTTTTGATAAATTTTTATTCTTTAACAAGTATATATTTTTTATTTTTTCCCATCTGCAAAATTTTTTTTTAATCTAATAATCTGTTCCTTCTGCTCCCTCTTCTCAGTACCTGCAAATGGAGGAAGAAGAATCATACTTTGAAACCCTTGTTCTCATTTGATTCCTCCTTCCTCTCCCTCTCTCTCCCTCTTCTCTCTCTGATTCCACACTTATTACTCCTCATCTCTCCCGTCACTAGCAAACATCAATTTTGCTTCTTCTTTTTTTTTTTTTTGTGTATGTGTATGTGTGTGTGTGAAATTGGACTTGAAAAGGAGAGGAATTGTGTCACTTCAAAGCAAGAGTTTTTACTAACTTTACCTTTGATGGGTTTTACTTGTTTTGTTGTAATCTGATTCAAAAATAGAAACTTTTCTTTGTTTTTGTCTCCTTTGCTCTTCTTTTTCAATGGAATTTGACTTGAATACTGAGATTGCGGAGGTGGAGGAAGAGGAGAATGATGATGTAGTAGGAGCAAGGATTATTGACAAGGGTACGCTTGGAATCTCACCGTCATCTTCTTCTTCATGCTCTTCCGGATCATCATCATCTTCTACAGGCTCTGCATCTTCTATATACTCTGAGCTGTGGCATGCTTGTGCTGGTCCTCTCACTTGTCTTCCTAAGAAAGGCAATGTAGTTGTGTATTTCCCACAAGGTCATTTGGAGCAAGATGCTCTGGTTTCTTATTCTTCTCCTCTTGAAATCCCCAAATTTGACCTCAATCCCCAAATCTTCTGCAGGGTTGTTAATGTCCAGTTGCTTGTAAGTCTGTCTGTATCATTAACCATACTAAAACAAAAACAAAAACATTCCTTTTTGTGTTCTCTTTTGCTATTCTTGAACAAGTTCTGTGTTTTTTTCCTAATTGTGGTAATTGTTTGCAAATTTGGTTCCTATTTTGGGGAAAAAGGCTAATAAGGTAACCGATGAGGTCTACACTCAAGTCACTCTGCTTCCACTGCAAGAGGTACTCTTTTTACTCAACTGTTGGTTCTTTTATAATTCAATTCTTGTTTTGAAGGAGCAGATTCATAGATTGTGTACAAAACATTCCAAGTAGAGTAATCTGATAGCACCAGTGTAGATTTGTATTATTGGTGGTGAAATTTGAGATGCTATGGTTGAAGAGATTGTGTTTGTGCTCTTAGTGACATAAGCTCATTATTTGATTAAGATGATCAGAGAGAATTGAAGCATAGTCTTCTAAACTTTGCATTTATAATCTCAGTGACGTTAATGTGTTTAAGAAACTTCTTGGTTTTAATAGTTTTCCATGCTAAACGCGGAGGGGAAAGAGGTCAGGGAGTTAGGAGGTGAAGAAGAGCGGAACGGAAGCTCATCCGTCAAAAGAACGCCTCATATGTTCTGTAAAACCTTAACAGCTTCTGACACAAGCACCCATGGAGGCTTCTCTGTACCTAGAAGAGCTGCTGAAGATTGTTTTTCTCCTCTTGTATGCTTCTCTATATCTCATTTCCTTCATATTTTCAAGAGGAAAGGTTTGATGTTCTTGTTATAAGCCTTATTTGCGATTTTTTTTTCACGGTGGTTAGGACTACAAACAGCAAAGGCCATCTCAAGAACTCATTGCAAAGGACCTCCATGGAGTGGAGTGGAAGTTTCGACATATCTATAGAGGTAGCTCGGGCTGAGTTTGCTATTATTCATTTCTTTCTTTTTTTGTTTGTTCAGTGATATCTAATTGTTCAGTTCTGTTTCTTTATAGGTCAACCAAGGAGGCATCTGCTCACCACTGGTTGGAGTATATTCGTCAGTCAAAAGAATCTTGTCTCTGGCGATGCGGTTCTCTTTCTGAGGTAAGCATAAGATATCAGTTTACCAGATTCGATGTAGAATAAGGTAGAAACACAATATATCCATTACTAATATGTGTGTTTATAGAGATGAAGATGGAGAGCTGAGATTAGGAATCAGAAGAGCAGCACGGCCAAGAAATGGACTTCCCGATTCAATCATTGAGAAGAATTCATGTTCAAACATTTTGTCTTTTGTAGCTAATGCTGTATCTACAAAAAGCATGTTCCATGTGTTTTATAGTCCACGGTAAAAATAAATTGATTCTTAACTAGGTTCAGTAGGATAAAAGAAGAACTATAATGCTGATTCATGTGTTTATTCATATACAGTGCGACACATGCAGAGTTTGTGATTCCTTATGAGAAGTATATCACTAGCATTAGGAATCCCATTTGCATAGGCACAAGATTCAGAATGCGATTTGAAATGGACGAGTCTCCTGAGAGAAGGTATAGTTGCTTTCTTGCTTATTTCCTTTGTGTTGTAAGTTGTAACAAGCTAATTTTCTTGGAAGAGAATTTGAATTGGATATTTTCTTGCAGATGCGCTGGTGTTGTGACTGGAGTCTGTGACTTGGACCCGTATAGGTGGCCAAACTCAAAATGGAGGTGCTTTTTGGTGCGGCCTCTCTCATCTTTTTGGAATATCTGGCTATTAACGTATAAAATACTTTTCATTTTCAAAGTTCGATAGTTAAATCTTTCATATTTGTTTGGCAGGTGAGGTGGGATGAGTCTTTTGTGAGCGATCACCAAGAAAGAGTATCACCTTGGGAGATTGACCCCTCGGTTTCTCTCCCACACTTGAGCATTCAGTCATCTCCAAGGCCTAAAAGGCCTTGGGCAGGTCTACTGGATACTACTCCACCCGGAAACCCCTTAACCGGTAAATTAAATACATTCTCTTTGGAGAATATGCTTTTGCAAATAGTTCTCAACTTTCTTGAGTAAATGATTTGATTACTGTTCTTGGTTGCAGCAGAAAGGGGTGGTTTTTTGGACTTTGAGGAGTCGGTTAGACCCTCTAAGGTCTTGCAAGGTCAAGAAAATATAGGTTCTGCATCACCCTCACAGGGGTTTGATGTTATGAACCGCCGGATCCTGGATTTTGCGATGCAGTCTCATGCAAATCCAGTTCTTTTGTCTAGTAGAGTGAAGGATCGATTTGGTGAGTTTGTAGATGCTACGTCTCTAGACCCTGCCTGTTCAGGCGTTATGGACCTGGATAGGTTTCCAAGGGTCTTGCAAGGTCAAGAAATTTGCTCGCTTAAATCATTCCCGCAATTTGCTGGTTTCAGTCCAGCTGCTACTTCAGGAAAACCGAGTCTTGGATACACTGATCCTTTTGCTTATCAAGCCAACAAGTCAAGTTTCTATCCGCTAGCTTTACATGGGATTAGGAGCACTCATGTTCCATATCAGAATCCATACACTGCGGGAAACCAATCCCCTGGTCACCCTTCTCGTGCTATAAACTTTGGTGAAGTGACTAGAAAGTCTGATGCAGTAAATGAAAGTGGTCTACCGAGTAATGTTACAGCTGATTTGCCATTCAAGATTGATATGATGGGGAAACAAAAAGGTGGAGACTTTAGTATGAATGTTTCATCAGGATGTAAACTTTTTGGATTCTCCTTACCTGTGGAGACACCTGCATCTAACCCACAAGGCTCAAGCAAAAGGATCTGCACAAAGGTAAAACTTTTGCTTGTTGGAGTTGCATTTCTAGATGTCTCTTCTAATGAATTCTTGTGTTGAAAATTTATCAAAAGGTTCACAAGCAAGGAAGCCAAGTGGGGAGAGCTATTGATTTATCCCGACTAAACGGATATGATGATCTCCTTACCGAGCTTGAACGGCTGTTCAACATGGAAGGGCTTCTCAGGGATCCTGAAAAAGGATGGAGG
>NC_025695.1:45798895-45807725 GCF_000633955.1 Camelina sativa | reverse complement strand
TTGGTTGCTGCTTAACTTGAAATTGGCTTTTGGCTATATGGACAGTGATTTCTGCAATGTGGTGTGGAAGATACACTTATACACGAAAGACGAGGTGGAGAATGCGAATGACGATAACAAGAGTTGTTTAGAACAAGCTGCTCTCATGATGGAAGCATCAAAGTCATCTTCTGTGAGCCAGCCTGATTCTTCCCCTACAATCACTAGGGTTTGATTACAATCACTAGGGTTTGAATGTAAACAACCCTGAAACAAGCTTATTTCCTTTTGCTCTCTTAAGTGTGTTTTGCTGACAATAGACATAAAAGAACTTTGAATCTGTCTGTGTGTTTGTTTTGTGTTCTCTGGTCTCCATGGACTTGGACCGTTTACTCAAGAGATTTGTGAGTTTATGGTATTTGTAGAGCATGCATGCCGTTGTATGAGTTTGGATTGTGGTCTTGAATTTTTGATTAAGGTGGTACTTTGCTGAATTTTGAAAATTTCTTAACAATTTATGTGGATTTTCATAAATTATTCTTTTTTTTTTCGGGTGAAATTCATGAATTATTCTTTTTTTTCTTGGTGAAATTCATTAATTATTCTTTTTTTTTGTGGGTGAAATTCATGAATTATTTTTTTGTTTTGCTAAATTTTCATGTATTATTCTTGTAGTGATTTATTTGAATTGACTGATATGTATAATGCATACTAGATATTTGATGATAACTTAGTACTATATTTTTAGTAGAAACAGAAATATTAAATAAAATTATGTGACTTTATTTTATTTGATTTTTTCTATTTTTTTAAAAAAAAATTCTACTTAAACTATCAGTGTATTATATTTTCAATAAAAAAAAATTAATTCATTGTTTTAAATATTTTTTTCTATATTAAAATTAAAGTTTATCATTTGAGGAATATTTCATAATCTCTATATTTATCAATCTAAGGAATAAAATAAAAGATAAAAATATTGTAATGTTGTCTTTTTATTTGATACAATGTACCAAAATACGTGGGATGTATGTACCTTTTAGTTGATAAAATAGTGCACATAGAAATTTTCATGATGCTTTTATTTGCAATTTTTTAAAAAGACGAAATTGCAAGTTTATTTCTAAACAGATATTACATGATTGATTAATATATAGTTACAATCATTCTTGTTTTAAGAATTCACCAATTACACAAAATGCACAAGTGAGAAAAATATCCATACGCTACTAAGGAGAAAGACTGCACTATGCTAGCACTTGTTTAATTTTTGGCACAAACAAAAAATTTCTCCCCAACAAAAGCTGATGTAAAACGCTATTTATTTTTTTGAATATAATTTAATATTTATTCAAAAAAAAAATATATATATCCATGGCCGAATGTGGTATTTCGATCAGAGGCGTAATGCATTCGTTTCAGAAACAAAATCAGATATTCTAATGTTTATTCCATTACTCTTTAATTAAAAATTCAAAAAACAACATAATTCTGAAAAGAAACAACACAACAACACAACTTCAACAAAGAAACAACAACAACAACACAACATAACAACAAGAAATAAAGATAACCTAAAACACGCTTTTAATTGGATCACATAACAAAGGATTATCAGTAACCAGACCTAGAGTGTGGAGGATGACCTTGACCTTGACCATGATGATATTCATATTCAGAGATGCTTTCTCTCTTAAAACTCTGGTTTAGGTTTTGGTTGTGGTTTGGATTATACTCTTGTCTGTAGTTCATATTGTACTCCTGAACAAACCCTTCATTGATGTTACCATGATTACTGTATCCAAACTGTAAAGCAGGATTAGGGTGAATCGGGTTCTGGTTGTAGTTGAAGGCATTTATGTCCATCATTCTTCTTTGACTAAACATGTCCATATCATGGTGGATATGACTCCCATCATCAAGCCCAAAAGCAGCATTACTAGAGCTTCCCACATAAAAGTTTGGAACTGTTGCTTGAAAAAATTTGGAAGCTTCATGTGTAACTATCTTCTTCAAATTCTCAAGATTACCTTTGAATTCACTGAGTTGATTTAACGCAAGTCCTTCAACGGGTTCTTCCCACCAGTCTCCAAGGGCTTTTGTTTTCTCTCTCATTTTCCTTAGCTCTTCAGTTTTTTTCTTCTCAGATTCTAGTTGACTCAACAGCTGCAAATATTAACTAGTGTTAGCCACCCAAAAAGTTGTGCTTTAAAATTTTTAAACTTGAGTACCGACACGAACAAGTGCCTGAGATAATTCAATTCAATATGCTACGGTCTTAAAGAATGTGCATTCTTGAATTTCGTAGTTGATAAAAACAATAAATCTAATTATAATTATTTTTAAAAAATAATAATTTTAAAACTTTATTTTACCTGTAAAAACCTAGTTAGTAACATCACAAAACTTAATTTATCGAAAATAACTATAGAGAAAATAATATTTAAAAAGCGCATATATAAAAAAAGAATTTGTTAAAAATATCCTTTTTAGGAAAGCCCTTTTCAAAAATAACCTCCTTTTAACATTTTAATTTTTACCCTCTTTTACATAATTTCAATATATTAAATTAATTTTTAGAATTTTTTTTTTAGGTTTGGGTTCTCATTTTGCATTTAGGATATAATTTTGAGGGGTTATGGTTTAATATTTGGACTTTAGGATTTAGAATTTAGTGATTTTATTCATAGAAAAGGGGTATTTTTGAAAATGATCAACATGAAAGGATATTTTTAAAAAGTGATATGGGAAAAGAGGTATTTTTAAAAATTAAGAACTCTAATTATGTTATTAGTTTTCATGCCATATGATTCTATAATATCTCATTAGCATGTTAGTGACATGTTATGAGCATATAAATCTATTATAATTATGAAAATTCTATTATAATTATGAAAAATTCAACTTTCTAGTGTTCAATATTTAATTATTTACATGCAAAAATTTTATTTATATTTATAATATTTAAATTTAAAAAAACTATTGTGTTCTCTTTCTCCTTAGGCTACCAATCATGAAGCAATATTTTAATTAATGTGTTGTGTGGTTGACAACAAACAATTACCATGTAAACTAAAATTTTATGATTTATATAAAAACACAAAAAACAAATCAATCAGACTTTAAAAGAAAAAAAAATACCTGAGTCAAATGGATATTCAGATCATGAACAACAGAATTTCTGTGGACTTCACTGAGTTGCATGTTGTTATGTTGGTGAGGATGTGGTGGGTTATTGTTTAAGAATCGATCAATCACAGTTTCAACACTCGGATGACCGAAAGAAAAGACTTTTCGACCGGGTGAAAACACAATTATGGCGATTTCTGCAGCACAAAGTGTACAAAGCTCACTAGCCTTTTTGAAAAGTCCAGATCTTCTTTTCGAAAAAGTAACTTGAAGGTTACTTTCGTTTTTCATTTTGACCATCTCTATCTTTTGACGACCTTTGCTTTTTTTCACCATTTTTAATGATATTTGAGAAGATAAAATATAGAGTGGTGTTTTCAGAATGAAAATGGACAGGTATTTATAATGGAATATTACATACCAACAATTCATATTAAAATTATTATTATTTTATTTTATATTTGAATTTCAATTATACCATTTTTGTAACTTTTCATAATCTTCTTATTCAATCAATATAAGGTATGCAATTCATATATATTTGACTATTACATTGTCATTTCATTTGTACAATGTATCAAAATCTGCCAGAAAGATGTACCTTTAATTGGTAGTGATCTTTACATATCTAATAAAGATACTATTAGAAAAACATAGAGATATAGCAACACAAATGGCAGCATGAGAAAAAGTTACTTTAAAAAATATTTTGAACATATTGGTGACAGAAAATGAAAACAAATATTGGTATTCAATGATACACAAACTTTTGATACCTATTAAAAAAATTAAACTAGAAAATTAATATACTAACAAAAGTATATTCCGTTACATTTTTATATGATTATATTTATTGTTATTTTCTAAAATATAACATGTTTTCTCTCGCAACTAGCGGTTCATTTGTTATCGATTTATAAAAATGTGTATGATGAGATGATTATATAATATTCTTGACAGTTGTTATAACAAATATATTCCGTTACATTATTAATGTAATCATATTCGTTGATATCTTTTATAATAGACGTTTTTTACGTTATTTGTGAATGATTTGTTATTATACTTACAAATATTTACGATGAAATGGTTATGTGATTCGATTAGCAGTTGTTATAACTAGACCACCCTTCGCAATAGATTTGAGATGAATATATATAATTGAGCCATACATGACTATGAAATTTCATTATGTTTCGTATAAATCAATTTCTCTTTATTATATATAGCACAAATATATATGTATATATATATAATTATCATCCTAAATAGTTTTTTTTTTCTTTTCCAGAGAGTAGATTTTAAGAAAATTAGATTCATGTAAAAATATCCGATAGATTACTTTATGAGTTTTTTCCCAAAAAAAAAATATATAGTTAGAGGATAAAATGAGTTTATAAATTTTTCACTAAATAACGTTCCTTTGTGAAAATATAAAATTTAGTTATATGTGTTAAAATACAAATACTAAAATTGTCAAAATAGGGGTTTAATATAAATTATGTTATTTGGAGCATTATATAGAACATGAAGACCATCCCAAATCCGTTATTATTTCTAACAAATTGACAACATAAATATGCCGTTACATTAGTTGTTTTTTTACACAAAAAATAGAACATGTACTTTATTGCTATTGGCGATAAATCCGCTCATGATAATAAGATATTCTAATTATGAAAGTGGATACATGTTATTTTTAACTCCCTTATCTTAGTTGATGGATTCATGAGAAATAATTGAATGAATAAAACATAACTAAATAATTTTCGTTTTAGTTTGCAGCCAGATTTTTTATTTTACAGAAAATTAATTATCTAGTAAGCAATAGAAACTTATCCAACTTATTTATGTAGATAGTAAATGTCATCCGAAAAAGTAAAATTGTAGTTGTATAAGATTAAATATCCAATTTAAAGTATTTATGATATTTTTATAGGTCACATGGTTATAAAACTATGCATAAAAATAGTATTTTCTAAAAACCTTATCGTAATAAAAAACTAGATAGAATACCGGCCAAGTTAAGTAATCATATAAAATTATACAAATGGCTTTAAAGCTTTATCTAAGGTAAAATGGTCTTTATTAACCCATTTTTAAATAGTGATATTTTTTTAGATGATTTTAGATGTATAAATATTATGGTATATATATTCATATCGATTTGTTTTAAAGATATATGTGATTGAACTATATATCTTTTTTCTTTTTCTTAACAGCAATTGGATTATATATCTTAAAATCCTTATTTATGAAACTTTTGAATAGGTAATATACCTTTCAAAATAGTACGGAAATAAGAAATCTTTACAAATGTGATCCATAAAATTTAGACATATTTAACTTTTTGCGATAATTATTAATTATTCTTGCTATAGCAATATATGCATACTTTTAAGAATTTATTAAGATATATTACTTATCTATACTTTCTTCACTACCATTTTTCTTTTATATCATATGAAATGATATTACTCTTTGTCTAATATATTAATACTTTCTTTATTCAGTAGGACTTTGCCTTTTATATGATATGATATTATTAGTCTTGTCTCATATATGTTTTAAAAAGGTTTAGTCTAATATAATCCTACTAGTATTGTATTATCATCGTCGTGTTAACACCGAGATCCAGTTCCACCACTAATAAGACAGAAGAAAATCTTGCAATACGAGATATGACATTCGAACTCGTTGTAGGATTAGGAACCCCTCCCACATAAACCTTAAAGATCATTTTGTAAACCAAAACACATGACGAACCACGTCATTTTGCACATGTCTCCAAAATGAACGACGAGAATGTGGTACAGAAATAAGCTTAACTATGTCGTATCCTATGATGCTTCAGACTTTGATCAGAACCATATGATTCATAATCAATGCATACAAACTACAATGAAGAGAAGAGCTGCATTTTTATAATAAATAAATAAAAATTGGAGCACATAATTTACAATGCTATATCTCTCTATGGCTCCTGGCTCCCGAGTAATATTATCATCATCCACACAAAGAAACAATAAAAAACCTATTCGAGTATACAAATTACCAATTAAACCGGAACCACCTGTGCCAACTTTTCTTGCCTATTAGTGTAACTAAATCAGCCAGTGCTTTGCTTTGCAAAATACATCTTGCAGTGTAGCAGACAAGGCCAAGATCCTGAACCGATATTGAAGAGAGTCAACAAAATCATACAAGAGAAATTATCAATACCGGTTCAATTCTTGCCTGCACAGAGAATCATGCAAATCTTGGCAAACTCCGGTGTGCTGTCTGATGATCCTGTTCATTGTTCTGTGCATAGCGTTAAGAATCAAAAGGTACACCGAATCATCCCCAGACAGACAGAACAGAACAGAACAGGATGAATATTATCACTCAGAATCCGAGTCAATGGAGAGGTACATCCGAGGTCTTACAGAACGCTTCTGCCGAGGAAATGAAAATGGATTATCTGATCTTTGCTTCTTTGCCTTGTCTTGTCTACTGTCATTCATACCCAGAAGCAACGAAGCTGCAAATACGCCAGTAATAGTCAGTAATTGTACCACACTAACTTTGGATATAGAGGAGCAAAGTCAAAAGACAAAAATAAGATATATTTAAGAACTAAACAGATCTTTCTTCTTCAGTTTTTTACAAGACCTAGCAGCTTAGTAAACTGGAGAAAAAGGTAAATGCGACATCATGAACCGGATCCACATTCATAGGTCCCTTTGATGTTTTTAAGAAAGTAAATACTTAGTCTCAGACAGGGAACAAACCGGTCTCTGTTGTAGTATCTAAAGAACCTTCCCTTGTAGACATCTGCTGGCTTGAGTTGATCCCGTTTACAGTTGCAGGCTCTCCATGATTACCGGAAGCGCTATCTCCTAGCCTAAGCGAGATCCAGTCTTCACTGCGGATACCATTTGACATTTCAGCTTGGTTTTTAAAACCCGACTGAGCTGAAGCATCTGGTTTGGTTGGCAGAAATATTTGAAGTGAGGGATCGTCTCTACCAAATGCAAGAGGATTGTCAACTAGGCCATCGTTTGCTTCAGATCGTCCAGCAGAGCCAGGAACCACAGGAACAGACGCCATTGATGTCTCAGGAGCCATGGTGTAATCCCCATTTATTTCAGGAGCACAACCAAGTGCACCATGATGATGCAACCCAACTAAACCTTCTGAAACGTCAGCATCAGATCTAAATAGTTGAAACCCAGGGGCTTCTGGAGTTTCAGAAGGAAATGACCAAAGGGGCGTATCAAATTCGTCATCATCATTGAAAAGACCTAACCGTGAGCTTGCCCCAGCTATGCTGTGTGGGTCGTCATTATAGGAGTTAATTATTCCAGAAGGGTTCAGTGGAAAAGTCAGCCCACCATCTGTTCGACAACCACTGTATGCAGGTCCCGGAGTGATTACTACATCATTTTCTTCATCCGAATCACTTAGAATGATGACTTCATTATTTAAACCCTCTCCAGATTGGTTTCTGTCAGGAAAGTTATAACCTGAATCAACATTCATGGAAATGGAATCAAGTTCCATGCCGTTGGCTACAAAATCAAAGGTTCCAATAGCATCCTGGTTTACGCTTGCATCATCACCATCCCTACCACTTCCAGTAGCACTACTACTCATTGGTATAATATTCTTCTCCTGATATCCAACCTTTTCTTGCCTATTACTGGAAGATAATCCATTTGCATTAGGTTTGCTAACTTCCCAAATTCCATTGCGATTCTTCCTTATTCCAAGTTTTAGAGGGGTCGGGCCATCTGAGAAACCTTCTTGTTTAACCGGTAACATTTCCATCTTCCGTTTAATCTCATCAGAAGAGGGACATAGACTACCATCAGGTGCGTGCCACTGTGAGAGTTCCCCCAGTTCCCTACGCTCACTCTCTCTTTTGGACTTTACCCGCCAAGAACCATCAGGTTTCACTTCAATTTCAGTCACCTCTTCATCACAATGCTTCATCTGTCGTGTAGGAAGAAAACAATTGAATAAAAGCATAAATACAAAAGTTCAAGAATTCGAGTGTTCCCATAGGTATACCTTAGACGTGATACGGTTAAAATAAGGATCCACGATTACATGCTCCACTGAGTAATTCTTCAGACAAATTGGGCACTGCCACTGCATGTTAACCAACCACAGAACAACTTAAGTCAGAAAACAAGAGAAATAACTTAACATCCAGACAAGGATAGGAGACCTACCTTTCTGGAACGTTGATTCAACTCCACAAACACCTCGAGGTCAAAACAGCCCATGTGAACACATGGTAAAAATCTCCCAGCAACTTTTATCCTAGAACCGCTCATCTAATGACACAAGCAGAAGAGAAAATATAAGTTTAGTCTGCCAGATAACCCTAGAAATATAAGTATAAAAACTGAGCTATAAGATATTAGTAACTTACAGGACACCGAAGATTGACACCGAAGAAATCAGCAACAACTTCAATGTCACTATCACTATCAGCATTATCATCTCCACCTCCACCTCCAATGCATCGGCGGACACGTGCAAGAGCATTTTCAAAAGTCTCCCCTTTACCCTCTTCTGGAATCAAATTTAAAACCTAGATACAAAAACGAGTAAATAAATAGGAACATTGGGGATCATTAACGCACAATAGCTGGATTTCGGAACATACAAGAACACTAGCAAAATAAATATAACACAAGACCACGCTCATTGACTCATCTGAGTGAAATAG
>NC_025695.1:45794766-45798847 GCF_000633955.1 Camelina sativa | reverse complement strand
GTGTTCCCATAGGTATACCTTAGACGTGATACGGTTAAAATAAGGATCCACGATTACATGCTCCACTGAGTAATTCTTCAGACAAATAGGGCACTGCCACTGCATGTCCAACCACAGAACAACTTAAGTCAGAAAACAAGAGAAATAACTTAACATCCAGACAAGGATAGGAGACCTACCTTTCTGGAACGTTGATTCAACTCCACAAACACCTCGAGGTCAAAACAGCCCATGTGAACACATGGTAAAAATCTCCCAGCAACTTTTATCCTAGAACCGCTCATCTAATGACACAAGCAGAAGAGAAAATATAAGTTTAGTCTGCCAGATAACCCTAGAAATATAAGTATAAAAACTGAGCTATAAGATATTAGTAACTTACAGGACACCGAAGATTGACACCGAAGAAATCAGCAACAACTTCAATGTCACTATCACTATCAGCATTATCATCTCCACCTCCACCTCCAATGCATCGGCGGACACGTGCAAGAGCATTTTCAAAAGTCTCCCCTTTACCCTCTTCTGGAATCAAATTTAAAACCTAGATACAAAAACGAGTAAATAAATAGGAACATTGGGGATCATTAACGCACAATAGCTGGATTTCGGAACATACAAGAACACTAGCAAAATAAATATAACACAAGACCACGCTCATTGACTCATCTGAGTGAAATAGAGGACGAATGAATAGAACTCTTAACATTTCAAATCTGACAAACAGGGGAATAGTTAATGTAACTGTGTAACCACAAGTAATTTCCTTCCACAAATTACACATTCTAAAGGATGCCAATTTTAATTTATTTCTTTTGTGTTTAGAAGATCATTTTATTTCTTATTTGAACATTTATAACTATTCTCCCCATAGACCGACCAAATCTTTGAATGTTTCTTGTGCACTATCTGGTATCCATACCTGTTGCAGAGTCCTGCGCTTCACAAGTCGAACTCCAAAACAAAAGATCCGAACATCATTTCCACTCAAGGAAATTCTGTTAACACCATCCCTAATACACTGTGTGATCTGCCAACATAGTAAAATGAGATGGTCAAATTTCACCACTGATTGCAAGATTTTCAATGTATGAGAGATCAAATCCTATTTTAAGTGAAACTGGTTAATACTGAAAAGGGATAAAAAAAACACACAATAGGTCCATCGTCGCGGCCGTTGACTCCCAGAAGCTGTGACCCAGGTCGGTTAATTGCACGTACAGGCAGGCCTATGAAATGATAGGCTATATATCAATACCATATCAGAAGATATAAAGCAGTCTTATTGAGTATAATCAGAACAACATAAAATTTAAGACAATATGAATGTGAATATGATGTGAAGGCTCATATCAGACTAAAAATCTGGAGATGTCACTGTCATACCATTGACCTGCATATCAGCATACTGAGGCCACTGCATCCTAAAGATAACTTTGTCATTCAAGAGCATACACCAAGCCTAAAAAAAATCGAATTTCAATTAGAAACGCATAGGTCGATACTGTTTACATTTAAACGTACTTTACAAAACCCAACCTGAACATCGTACTCTTGTTTTGCTAACAAGTCCTTGTCTGCCCTTGTGATTTGAAATGTTCTCTCCACACTCTGCATTGTGTTTGTACTGGAAAGTTTTGGATCGGTGCATTAGAACAAACAAAAGCCATGAAAAAGGTAGTTCTTCAGCAAGTACTGTGCATTTAGCTAGGAAAAAATTGTGATTTTTGTTCTCCAGACACTGGAATGAATGTCTTATCCCAGTTCCAAGTAGAAAAGTCAAGTGACTAGCAAGACCGTGATAGAATGCAGATGATTTATACACACAGTGCAGACGATTCATTAGTGAGTAAATAAATGCAGACCATTGCAGGAAAAATAAAAATTAACGTATTTATTGCAAGATGAAACAGATGGTGATGTATCATACAGAATCGCCCACTGAGTGATTCAGCTTTCTAATGTAAGAAATGCTAACAAATTATAACTTTAAGGAATGGCATTAAAACTAGACAAGTTCAAAACCATAGCAAAAAAAAGAAAGAAAGATATGGAGTCTTACCCATCAGATGGTATGTTCGCTGGAGTTAGCCTCACTGGAGAGAGTGGATGTGCCACTGTAACCCAAAACCTGCACAATGATGACCATGTAGGACAACCATAAATAACAATTTTCATGGATAAACCAAAGGTGCTAATGTAAAAACAGCAATTAAAATTTACAAAAAAAAATTCTAACTACTATGAAGACAGAACTAGAAGATAAACAGCAATCAAATACAAGGAGATAAAGAAACTAGAAGGGAAAGCATGTCAAATGTATAAATATGTCTTTCTTTTTGGTTCTGGCAAGAAAGAATTATCATGCAGTAGGGGAGGAGTTCAGACGGATAATTAATTACAACTCAAACTTTAGCTCAGGCAAGAAAAGTAAAAAAAACTTACGGGTCAGCTCGAGTAAGTCGGCAGATTTCACAATAAAATGATTCAGGAAGTGGTGGATTTCCATCCATAGGCTTATCTGGGACAAGAACACAGCCAACATGCTGCCAAACATGGCATCTAGGATCCTCACACTGAAATCGGAAAGAAAAAAACCGTAATTACAACTAGAAACTATCACCTACCTTCACAAATGAATCAATAATAAATACATCACATCATCATCGGCCATAATATACAAAGAATTGCTCTACAGCCAGTTACAACAGACCTGTATCATTGAGTCTGTCTCGAGTGAATTTCCACAAACACATCGAACTTTCATTTCTGGTTGAAAAGGATCTTCAGGCTCCCCCTTAACTTTCATAATATTGGTATCTGAACTTACTTGTCCTTTTGATGCTAAATCACTTGCCCCAGATACTTGCATCTTCCTATGGAGCACAAAAAGAAAACGTTATGGTAACAAAAAATCGCAGAGAAAAAAGAGAATGGCATTGCGTAAGAAATCTATCATGAAACGAGTACTCACCTATACGTATCGTCAACTAGTTTTGCAACTTCTTCCCTTGCCACTGTATTCTTTTTAGACCACAACCTTGCAGCTGTTAGTAGGGAATAAAGACGGAAGCTTATCAGAAAGAATGGTAGAGCGAGGGTGGCTTTAAATACACCAAGACGTGAATAAACAAAAACTAAGTGCTCCAATTAACCTTGTTCATCAGAAAGAAGGGTCAAAATCCGGTCAACAAGTTCCTGTACAAGAAAAAAAAACAAAATATGGTAAAACAATCAAATCTTTGACAATGGCAATAACCTAAGTTGGTAACCCGAGTATTAATTCAGTGTACCCTGCGAGCATCATGGAAGCCTATTTGACTATTCAAGATTACAAATTCCCACAGAAGACTAAACAACGCATATCTACCAAACACAAGTTGGTAAAAGGAATCGTCTAATTCATATGAAACAGATACCACTTCCTGCAATTATGACTATCTGAACATCACCAAACCATAATTACAACAAATGGAAGAACATCAGAAAGATATAAACCTGTTTCTTTCCCTGTTTTGAAAGTCCCAGCTTAGTAAGCACATCCTTGAGCTCTTTTATCCGGAAATATGAAAGTTTATCCTGCAAACACACAAGAAACTCAACTTTGAGCCAAACTACCAAATCCATAAACATGAACCACAAATCCAAAAAAACCCTTAAGAAATTACAATCAAGATCATGAATTAATAAAAAAAAAAAATAAGCTTTTTGAAACATCCACTCATTCATAAACAAGTTGAAATCAACACAGAACACAAGCAAACGAAAATTAAAAAAGAAAAAAGAACAGATCTTTGAGTAAAAAAAAATACCTTACAACTAGCTTCCAAATCCATGTCTTTCAACCCCGAGACAAACAAAGAAGAAGCAAAAAAAAAGAAAAGCCCAGTTTCAGAACACAGGAACGTAAACTCCAGTAATCAGTACCAATTCACAGCAAGCAGTCTCCATACAGCAGCCGATCTAACAAAACAAAAAGAGACAGACAGAGAGAATTAACTCAAAACGAAAACCCTTAAAATTCCCCAAATAAATAAATAAAAAAAATACAATTTTTTTACAGAAACGGAAAAAAAAAAAA
>NC_025695.1:45789358-45794205 GCF_000633955.1 Camelina sativa | reverse complement strand
CCTGTGTGGTCACGTGCACCGTCTCCTCCCCCCCCCTCCCTCCCCACACCAATATTTTTAATTTTTTTTTTTTTTTTTTAAAGACGTGTTTTTGACTTTTTGGTTCTCACCCTCACCTTATCCGTTTTTACTACCGTAACGCCCAGTCTTGTTTTTAATCGAATATTCCCCACGTCAGCTGTTCCACTAACCGGATCTGACCGGACCGGTTTTTTATTTATCAAATCAATTTTTGAATTTGGAATTCGGCTAGGGTTTGTGCATCGGATGGGTTACTTCTTTGCCTCGATCTAATTTAACAGGTAATAAAACTGAATTACCACATAAATAGTAAATAAAATATATATATTCGTAATTTGTTATGATTTGAATTTAGATACTTATATCCAATGAGTCAATGAAAGGATTAGAAGGAAAAAAAAATAGAGTCAAACATAATTAAATGGTAAAATATACAATTTTTCTATATTTTTCCCAGAAAAAATGTCAAAAAAATCCTTAACTCACCGAAACGTTGAAAAAAGCATAAACTTTACATATGATAAAATAAATACTTAACTTTTATTGATTTTTTGGATAAATCGTAAACTTTTGTTGATTCTGCCATATAAGACACGTTGACAAGTCAACTAACAGACTAATTTAAAGGGTGAAGTTAATGTTAATTGATTCAGTTAAAACTTCAAAACGACGTTGTTTTGCTTAAAAAAGAACAGAGACATATATGAGATTTGAACTTGATACCTTTTGAAGAAAAAACATGGGTTACTTAACCAAGTGAGCTATAATGATTAACAATTAATTGGGCACAAAAGTTAAATATAAATGATTTGGGAAAGAGCTGATCGAAACGAATCGGCTCGTAAAAGAGATGCTGATCTAAACGAGTTGACTAAGAGAGGTGGTGACGGTTTGAGAAGAGAGAGAGTTGAGTCGAGATTGTCGATGTGGTTAATTGAATATGAATCTTATTTTTTTGGTCCAAGTTTTAGTCGGAAACATCTAGTTTTGTTTAATCTCACATCTAATTTTGTCGGAGATGCGAGATCGAATCTAGGGTTTCGAAAAAGGAAAAAGCTTCGACATCAACTGCTGTCGGAGAAGAGGCGGTGGTGGCCTGGTGGGGAGAAGAGTGTTGCCGTATTGGATGGATTTGTCGTACAAACAGGTAATAAAGAGGAAGAAGAAAGAGCAAGAGAAAGTGAAACAACTTTAATTATATTTATTTGTGTAATAATAACAATAAAGTATTCTAGTCCAGTGGTTAAGCAACTCGTTGATTACTCTCATAGGTGATGAGTTCGAGCGGGATTGAATCTTATAAATTCTGTTAACATTGATTTAATCGGTTAAATTAGTCTGTTAGTTGACTTGTCAACATGACTTATTTGGCAGAGTCAACCAAAGTTTGCGGTTTATCCAAAAATCAATAAAAGTTAAGTATTTATTTCACCATATGTAAAGTTTATGCTTTTTTTCAACGGTTTTGGTAAGTTGAGGATTTTTTTGACATTTTCCCCTATTTTTCTCGTGGCATTGTGTATTGTATTATTTGATTCCAACTTTTTTTTAGGTAAGAAGAATTTAGAAACATATTTGTGTCTCCTCTTCTTTATTCTTTATTTTTTCCATTGAATTCACTTATTATGTTTGGATCATAGCTAATTTAACTACGAATTCAACTAGACGTGTAAATGTATCGAAATGGGTTGGTAGACCTGACAAATATGTATACAGTACTCAATTCAATTGTGGGATGGTCCGTAAAACATGCAGAATAACATGTGGGAAAATCATGTCTTATCCTCCATATATGTGTGTGGTCTCGTACGCATATTGATTCTTGGACCAAATTAGATATTTATGATTTACTGATCACATGTACATTATATATTATGTTCTTTCAATATAAGTACTTTAAAATAATGTTTCAATCCATTTGTTTCAAAGAAGTGAAAGCCATATATAACATGAGAGTTCAGACAACAAAGGGAATGAAAGTTCTTATCTTCAAAATAATGTGTTTCTATTTCTATACATTCAAACCAAATATAAACCATCATTTACCAAATAGTGCTGGAGTTTTGGTCTTTAGTTTTGTGCTGGTCTCACTGGCTTGATCCTTCTTTTTGCTTCTAATGGAAACTAATTAACAGTGAGATCTTGAGTTCACGATGTTGATAGTTTCATAGACTAGTCAACCTTTTCGTCTATACGTTTTGATGGCCCCCTTGTGTCTTGTCAAAGGCAAACAAACAAACAAAGCAAATAGCAAGGAATAATAGATATTGTTCATGTGAGTGAGAATCAAACCAAATTCTGCAAAACAAACTGAGAAATTGATTAGCCACCTATGGCTGAGGATGTGTTAATCATTTGAGCTCTTCGCTGAGCAAACTTTCGAAAGACACAAACATCTCTGAGCAAAGAGCAAGAAACCTGTCTTGGAACAGATTATCATTGTAGGTTAAGAGAAGACGATCTAGAGGCTCAAACTAAGGTCGCCTAATGTTTCATGCTTTAATAATTGTCTTGCAATGTAAGTGCAAAGACAGATGAAAGAAACAAAACTATGACTTGAAATGGTAAATAATAGAATAACCGAAAATACCTTTAAACTTCGACCTGCATCTCTCTGCCTCAAGATGCATATATAAGGATTGTTACGTAGGAGAGATACCGTCACCAGTCACCACTGGGTTGAAATTTCGAAGAAGTGATGATGGCGCTATCTCTCCTGCGAAGCAAATCTTTGTTCGCAGTTTCAAAACCATAGAAAAAGCAAGACCACTCATATGATATGGTTCTATATGTGTAATCTTTTTATTATTTTTATCTCATCCTTGAATATATTTACCAAGGGTCTAAGAAGAGTGGACTATATTTATACTCGTTGCTCTTTATTGTCATTTAGTTTGCCACTTTCTATGTGACTGCAATCAAACGATTTTCAAAGATTATTATCCCAAGTGAGGTCATCGTGTTAACGTCATGATCTCCAACGATTTGGCATTACCTTCATCTCCAAGATTTTATATTTGAATTGTTCTGTTTGCGTAGGTTCTGTAGTTGATTTGAGCTCTTGATTTTGCATATATTCTCAGACGTTACATATGTACATGTTCATTGACAATGCGGGAATTTTGTTCAGTTTCATGCATCTGGAGGGTAAGACACGACATCAAGGTCCCATGGTAAATCTAAAAAGCAAATACATATCCATAACTAGCCCTTGTATAGTGTTGGTACTATGTAGCAGATCCTAGATTGTCACTTTATAGCTCCACTTAAGCAAGTGGAGTCTTGTGACACTTTTAGTTATCCATCCCAACTGGGATCTAAAAATTATAAGTATACGCATAAATCTCAACAAAACACACATATATGACATATTGATTGCTGATCTATTAGTTAGATTAAAGGGTAATAAGTTAGCGTTATGAAAACCATTGCAAGGAGTGGTTCTTGTTAAATGCCCTTGTCTGGTTTCTGCTTGATATGTCTTTTTTTTTTTTTTTTTTGGACCATGCTTGATGTGTCTATTTCTGTGTAATAAATGGTGAAAAGTGATGTTAAAGCTAACAAATACTGTTCTAAGACTCTGATTAATACAGAAGCTTTTAGGTGGAATTGCTTTATTGAACAAGTTGGTTTACAAAGTTGAGAAACACTTAGATATGTATGATTTTACAGGTGAGGCTGCATTTATTCTCTCGCTGAGAAAGAAAAAGCCTTATTGTCCTCGTCAATACTTTTATCAAATCCAAATGAGAAAGAGAAGAAGAATCCAAACTAAGAGTTGTCTTTATTGTCATGCGGAGTAAAATAGGTAAATGAAACCTATATTTTGTTTTTAATTATTTTTACAAGATCATAAATATTTTCTTCATTATAAACTTATAATATATCCTTTCAATTCACTTTTTTTTTTATTTTCTCTCTTCCTTTTTTAAAGTTGATTAATGCATTTTGATGGGAGAAGAGGATGAGACCATATACCTATTACTACTACTACTAATACTAAATCTCCAAGTATCAAAAGCACAACACACACCACAGGACAAAAAATCTACTCTCATATAGTATTATACTTAATAGAAAGGGTACATTAATTACATGGACATAGTACTAGTATATATCTGTACCCACTTTAACCCATTACCAACTCAAGATCTTGTCTATTTTTTCTTCTTTCTTAGAAATCTTGAAAACAAGATCCAAATTTTCTGAATTTCACTCTAAGGAAGAAAGAAATGCTGTCAACAACTCTTAGTGGGAACTACGGGTTTCCTCTCTGCACCTCTGGGATTACACAGCAACTAAGTCTCCCCAGAGAGTACAATATGTCTCTGTTACATTTTCTTTAACTCTCTGTTGAGATATTTTACTGTTTATTTGACTTGTCTCTTTCTGTTTCTGTCTCTACTACTCTCTATGTTGAAGAATGGCAGATCATGACAAGAGAAGGAAGGTGATACAGAGGAGGAGAAGGAGATCAGAAGGTAGCCATGGTGGTGAGGAAGATGCGGAGCGGCTTCAAGGGATGAGAGAGGATAAAGATGTTAGAGATCTAGTTGCTTTGTTACAAGATCTAGGCTTGTGGAGCTTTTCTTCTCACACAGCCAAAGCTGCTTAGTAGTGTTTGCTTAATTATTAAAAAAATCTAGGCTCGTGGAACTTTTCTTGTCCACACAGCTAAGGCTGTTCAGTGATTAAGAAATCCTAAAAACGCTTTTTATTTACATCTCTCTCTGAGTTATCTTTCTTGTAAAACTGCAGATCAGAATCTTTAGCTGGAAAACCTAAGTGTAGTTACTTGTTGTTGACACGTTTATTTGTCGTTGGTG
>NC_025695.1:45770975-45787825 GCF_000633955.1 Camelina sativa | reverse complement strand
TTGTCTCTTTCTGTTTCTGTCTCTACTACTCTCTATGTTGAAGAATGGCAGATCATGACAAGAGAAGGAAGGTGATACAGAGGAGGAGAAGGAGATCAGAAGGTAGCCATGGTGGTGAGGAAGATGCGGAGCGGCTTCAAGGGATGAGAGAGGATAAAGATGTTAGAGATCTAGTTGCTTTGTTACAAGATCTAGGCTTGTGGAGCTTTTCTTCTCACACAGCCAAAGCTGCTTAGTAGTGTTTGCTTAATTATTAAAAAAATCTAGGCTCGTGGAACTTTTCTTGTCCACACAGCTAAGGCTGTTCAGTGATTAAGAAATCCTAAAAACGCTTTTTATTTACATCTCTCTCTGAGTTATCTTTCTTGTAAAACTGCAGATCAGAATCTTTAGCTGGAAAACCTAAGTGTAGTTACTTGTTGTTGACACGTTTATTTGTCGTTGGTGTGATGTTTTTGGATGCTACTTTTGGCCTTATCCATAAGGCATAGACTTTGGTTTTTAGTTTAGAGCTTCTTTCCGTTTGATAATAATTTCTATTTTCATCAAGTCTTCATAACATTTGGTTCACCATCTGATCTTAAATCAATTCGTAGCAAAGCATATTTACAAAACCTTAGCTAGTTCTGCATAATATCAACACCTAAAACAATAAGTATAGCTAAAACACTCAAAGACAGTTTGTAAAATCTTGAAAAGCAATTAACATGGCAATCAAGAAGACAAAGACAGTTTGTAACACAACTTCTAAATAACTTTTACGCAAAATTATCCGGAAACTTGCATAATTGAAAACCATAATAAAAATGTCTCAAAGATCCAAAAAAGAGGAAGAAAGAAGAGTCACAGAAATAAGAGAAAAAAAAAAGGCTCAAACGCCAGAGTTATAAAACCATAAAGAGAGTCGATCAGAACGAAGGTCTCATCATTTGGCTCCCTTCTTGACTGCAGCCTTGGTGACCTTGGCTCCAGTTGGGTCCTTCTTGTCCACGCTCTTGATAACACCAACAGCAACGGTCTGCCTCATGTCCCTAACAGCGAAACGTCCCAATGGTGGGTACTCAGAGAAAGTCTCAACAACCATGGGCTTGGTTGGAGTCATCTTAACCATACCAGCGTCACCATTCTTCAAAAACTTGGGCTCCTTCTCAATCTCCTTACCAGAACGCCTGTCAATCTTGGTCAAGATCTCAGAGAACTTCACTGCAATGTGAGACGTGTGGCAATCGAGAACTGGGGCGTATCCGTTACCGATCTGACCAGGGTGGTTCATGATGATGACCTGGGAGGTGAAGTTAGCAGCACCCTTAGCTGGGTCATCCTTGGAGTTTGAGGCGACGTACCCTCTCTTGAGATCCTTCACAGCAACATTCTTGACATTGAATCCAACATTGTCACCGGGAAGGGCCTCTAGAAGAGACTCGTGATGCATCTCAACGGACTTAACCTCAGTGGTCAACCCTGTGGGAGCAAAGGTCACAACCATTCCAGGCTTGATCAAACCAGTCTCAACACGTCCCACTGGCACCGTTCCAATACCACCAATCTTGTAGACATCCTGAAGTGGAAGACGGAGGGGCTTGTCTGATGGCCTCTTGGGCTCGTTGATCTGGTCAAGAGCCTCAAGAAGAGTTGGTCCCTTGTACCAGTCAAGGTTGGTGGACCTCTCAATCATGTTGTCTCCCTCGAATCCAGAGATGGGCACGAATGGGATTTTGTCAGGGTTGTATCCGACCTTCTTCAGGTATGAAGACACCTCCTTGATGATTTCATCGTACCTAGCCTTGGAGTATTTGGGGGTAGTGGCATCCATCTGTAGGAAGGAAACAACAATAAAGCAGCATACTGTTAGCATTAATTCAAAAGAGAGAAAAACAATAACTAAAATATTCAACAATAACCCAATTACAATACCTTGTTACAGCAGCAAATCATCTGCTTGACACCAAGGGTGAAAGCAAGAAGAGCGTGCTCACGGGTCTGACCATCCTTGGAGATACCAGCTTCAAAACCACCAGTGGTGGAGTCAATGATGAGAACAGCACAATCAGCCTGGGAGGTACCAGTAATCATGTTCTTGATGAAATCACGATGACCAGGGGCGTCAATGACTGTGCAGTAGTACTTGGTGGTCTCGAACTTCCAAAGAGCAATATCGATGGTGATACCACGCTCACGCTCGGCCTTAAGTTTGTCCAACACCCATGCGTACTTGAAGGACCTCTTGTTCATCTCAGCGGCCTCCTTCTCGAACCTCTCGATCACACGCTTGTCAATACCACCAAGCTTGTAGATCAAGTGACCAGTTGTGGTCGATTTCCCAGAGTCGACATGGCCAATGACCACAATGTTGATGTGAAACTTTTCTTTACCCATAGCTGATCAAACACAACAAAGAGAAACGAAACATCAGAACCAAATACACAAGTCAACCACCAATAAGTCACAACATAATCATCAACTCAGTATAAACCAAAGAAAATCAAACAGATCTATTGAAATCAGAAGCAAACTCATCATCTACAGTACGACAAATCTATTGAACATCATCAACAAAAGACATCGGAATCAACTAAAACAACCAAAACGAAGAGTGAAATGGCAGATCGCTTGAATCATACGCTACAACAACATGCGAAGACGACATACCGGAGGATTCTCCATCAGAATCAAAGGAGGTAATGCAGATCTATGAATAAACAGATCCTAAACTCGACAATCAAAAGCAGTATAACCACAGCGAGACTACAGCTACAGAGACGAATCTAAAACCACAGCTTATGAGAAGAATCTAAAGCTAAACATCATATAGAGAAGATGAAGATCGTAAGCCTAAAAGATAGAGATGATTATCACCTGCAAGTAAGTATCTGAGAGAGTAGTCTTGCGGCTAAGTGAGACGGATATGAGAGCGCACCCTAAAACACGACGACTCAGGGGTACTTATAGCTACGAGCTCTCTAGGGTTTTCGCTTTCTCTTTTGTGGTTCTTGTTTTTACCAATTTGCCCTTATGCGTTCTGGGCCTTTTTTCTCTTCCTTGTTATTAACAAGTAAAATTATAATTCTCTTTTCTTTTTTCTACATTTTTCCGACTTTCAAATTTTCCAATCTAAATAATGTGATTGGTTAAGAAAATGCAATATTGGAGACTTTATTTTTTGGTCAATTTAAAAATGTAGATTTTTTTTTTTTAAAAAGAGGGGGAACGAAAATACCCTAAGCCGTCATGAGTTGGCTTTGATAAAATTATGAAATTAATAATAATAAATCACAGCTAAATCATCGGACAGGAAACTTTTTTTTTTTAATTGCATTCACATAATGGAGTTGTTGATTAAATTCCGGTTGTTAGATTTACATAAACAAAAATCGTTGAATCATAATATCCCTTTTAAATTCAATCAAATTTATAATAACTTTGTTTTTGTTACTATTACTAAAGGAGAAGTTTTAATTCTATTCAACTATTATCGGAGAATTTGTGAGAGATGATGACACTATATATATAAATTTCCTCCTAAACGTTGAATGAAACCGTACGTGTTATGTTCCAAATTTTGCATTAAAGTTTAGGCTTCAATTGGTAACCAAAATTTAGGAAAAGAACGAGAAGGAATATCACATTCCTCTCTATTCCACAATTTTTTTACCATTTGAAAGTAATATTTTTTCCCTTACATTCATCTACATTCTTCAAAAAATAAGGAACGATAGAACAAAAATGTTCCTCCCCAAAATTAATGAGGAACAAATAGAACAAAAAAAAGAACAAATATTCAAATTCGTTTTTTATTTTAAAATAAATAAAAAATATGTTTATTAATAAAATTTCAATTTTGTAATATAAAAACTTTCATATTTTCACAATGTATTGACAAAAAAAATATTTTTGATAGGAATTTTATGCTAAACTAATCTTAAGGCTCTATTTGAAAAATTTATTATATATACATTAGAATAATATTAGTATTACAATTGAAATTAAATTTATTTAATATTTAATATATTTTAAAAACATTTTTATTGTTTGGTTACCATTTACTATTTTGTTCATTCTCTGCACATTTTCCTTTCATTTCTCAAAAACTGTTTATTCCATTCCGCATTGTTCTTTTTATTCCTTTTCTTTTTGTTGTTCTAATGGTTACCAGTATGAACCTTAGTTTGCTTAATCAAAACCTTCTCTGGTAGGTAAGGCGACGACATGCATACAGCTTTTAACAAGTTGAGAATAAAGTTTTTAGTCAACAAAATAACATATTGATTCCACAATTTACCAATTAAGCACCATTAACTAGATCTGAATCTCATAACGAATTTTATTTAATACACATGTTTTTAATCCATTACTAGTCAACTCAACCACATATGAAAATTCTAAACCATTTAAGAACCGGTTTAGTTTGGTTTACTCCATTGAATTGGTAACCAAACAAACCAACTCACTCTGAAAATTAGGGCTTATATATATAGCTTGATTGACTCATCGTCACTTAATTAACCTAATTTACATCTCAATCCTAATTTAATCATAAAAAAATCTTCTAAACAATGTTGACGAAGAGGACACGTTAATGAGCAGCGATGGCGTATCTTTTGAGGTCAGAGAAGCGGTCGCACTTAAGTCATAGAAGATATCAGATCTTGTTGAAGACGATCGCACCAACAACAACAACAACGTAGTCGTCCCGCTTCCAAACGTGAAGTGTAGGATCCTGGCGATGGTGATAAAGTATTGTGAAGTGTAGGATCCTGGCGATGGTGATAGAGTAATGTGAAGATATATCAAGAACTGTAACCACAATGAATTTGTTTGATGGGGGAAACAAATTCAAGGAAGCAATTTCTCAAGAAATTCGATCTGAACTTAAAATCGGAAAAAGGTTTAGATCTCTTAGAACTCAAATTAGGGTTTTGCTAAGAACAATGAAAAACTTAAGTTATTGTATTCAATGTTCGATGTCTTACAATGATGGAGTCTCTTCTACATTTATACTTTTCTCTAGATTACAGAATATATTAGCTTTCCTTATAACTTGAACCAAAATAAGGAAAGTTGCTTCTTCTCTTCAAGTCGGCAACCGGGCGAATTGGGAAGTCGGCTCTCTATCTTCGGGGTTGGGCTTCCTTCTTCTGAACAGACCTCAAGTAAACATTCAATTGGGTTCTAAACCGAATTCCCGGTTTAGTAACCGAAATATCTTTATAGTTTAGATCGGTATGTTGGGGGTGCTAAAGCCCGCACCAACAAGAACGTTATATCATGTTTGCTAATAATTAACGCCTCATATACATATCCTGATGGTTGTATCTGGTTTGGGTTATAATCCACCCACTTCCTTATATGATCTCTAAAAAGTACTTCAAGTTGTTTGTCAATTATGTTTCACATCATATGAATCATGTGCTGGAAAATCACATTTAAACTATATCTATTTTCATTCGAAAATCTTTTTAAATTGCAGATTAGTACATTTGCATATTATTATATAAGATAAGATTTATCAAATGCCAAGTAAAATAATTATACCAGCAAATATCAAACTCCACAAGAAATTCCTCCGGGACCACCATAATTGAAAAAGAATCCGAGTGGAGTAGTCCAAAATTTGACTCTCTTACCAACTCTTAGCCCATAACATTTACTATCTAGCAACTCCTCTACAGGAAGAGTATTGATTCTACGTTTCTCATACTTAGAATTCAAAACATCAACATTTGAAAACAATGCTGCTCTCAAAGGACCGTGTGCCGGTTCCATTACCCATAGAAGGACTTAAACCAGAAGGCGAAGCCTGAGCTACACCTCCAACTCCGACCATATTTGCACCATCATCCATAAGGTGAAACAACTCTTTTGGCCAATATCCGATAAATGCATTAGGTTTATTTTGTATTATCCACCAGTTTCCTGTTTGTTGATCCTTTTGGTGTACAATGTAACATTAAGAGACAAAACAAAATTCATTTGTTAAAATAAATTCGCAATAAAATTTAAAACAAATTATAAAAACAAATAATAATGTATAATATTAGGAAAACTACCTTAGCAATAGACCACTGCAACACTTCCTTAGCCCCAGGTTTAAAGTTAAAGGGTTGGACCATGGGAACCACACTTGATACTTGAACAAATCCTGGACATGCCATATTGTAACATCCTTTTCCATATTTACCCTAACAAAATCATAATTCATATATACACATGTTCTTTGATTAAAAGATGTCACTATATATATAATATTCACATACATACCTTCCAATATCCATATGACCAAAGACGTCTGTCACTAAAAATGCTTGGATTTATCTATAACAAAAGATTTGCAATATGGAAAGACTATCCAGAATGTGAAACGAATTAAGAGAATACAAACCAATAAAATGTAAAACCTACCATCATCCCCACTGAGATGAAATTGACTTCACCATAGTATCCACTGCCTAGATACATTTGACTATATGAGGCTTGATCTTGTTCGATGTCTAGGTTATAACCATCATGCCAAGCTGTTATACCATGATATGGACCACCATGTTGCTTAACTCCAGCAATCTACCAATATATACAATAATATTACTGCTTGTAATTAATATACATATATATAGTTATTAGATCAAAGACATGAAAAGTACGAAAAAATGAATGGCTTACATGTGTTCCAGGGCTATCACCTGATAGCGGATGGAAATATTTCTCGGATAAGAGTTCAGAGTTGCTGATAAATTCTTTTGTATTTATCATTACTGGGACAGTTCTATATGGACATTTGATTTTCTCCTTATATGCTTTGGGGTTGTCAGTTTGATTATTTATTCCATATTGTATTGAAATTGATGGTTCCATCTACAAAAATATAAAAGGTTGTATAGTCAAATTAAAACAAATATTTATAAAAAGAGGTAAAATGTACGCAGGAGACGAATTTCTGAAACTATGCACCTGGATTGTATGGTTTTTGAGAAGTGGGTGATCAAGTCCTGGTTGTTTATAAATATCTATGCAATCGTATGTTACATTTCAACTTATCTACCAATGACAAGAAGAAAAAAAAAAAAGACATGAAATTAGATTTGTATTAGGACAATGTTGAATTAGGACCAAGATAGTAAAAGATGATGTTGAATCAATTAAACTTGGGACTCAAGTTCTTTTATTTTGGAAGCTAACCTTGAAAGATGTGAGAGGCAGTGTAGCTTGATCCGAACGAACCAGAGCTACTGAGAACAAAAGATATAAGAGACTCGTAATAACAAGAGCCATCCTAATTTTTGTAGACATTTGGATTAGTTTTGTTTCCTTACGAATGATGTGAACTCTGTATTTATTTATACACAACATGTAGTAGTAGTAGTAATCACCAAGATACAATTAGCACTGCATTTGATAATTTGTTCTTTTTTTAAGGAAATAAATATATTCTCATAAAGGAAATATTACAATATTTGACTGGATTTTATTACTATATATTAATGAAAATAAAGAAAAAGACCATTAAGACGCAACCGTATGATATTCTTTCACTTAAATAAGTTTGCAAAAAAAATCTGCTACCATTAATTTACAACGACATGTTTTGTAGACTTTTCAATTTTCAAAATCTTTGACGTGATTCCAACGGCAATTTTGAACATGATCATGAGTGGGTGATGAACAATTTTCCTAGTATCAATGGTATCGAAATATATATTAAGAAAACACAAAACATTCCACTAGACGGATTAAATTAATTCGATATATACAGAATGTATGCAATACGCCATAATCAAATTGCGGCATACCAGTACAAATCAATCATGGTACGCCTAACGGTTAAATCACTTAACCGCTATGCAAGAACTAAAAAAGAAAAGGGAAGCAACAACTATGCAAATGATTACAATTAACAAACAATCGTTAGCAACCTAGCGGACAGCTTTCGGTGACAGAATCAGCCTTTCGTCTTCTCTTTAGCTTGCTAAAGGAGGAGAAGCCTCTCTTGGTGGCGAGCTCGGGGGAGAAGATTCGAAATTCGGGTTTCCAGGGCAAGACTTAGCAAATTGGCAATATCGACATTTCCAACGTTCTTCTTCAGGAGTGTACTCAGAGTCTCGTTCATTTCTCCAGAACTCAATGATTTCTCTATATTTGCCCATCACCCACTCGTGATCATGCTGGAATCTAATCTCAGCTATTCTAGATTGGTCCTTCTGAAACTCGTACCTGGGGTAAAGTTTCCCACTCAGATGATCAGAGATCTATATATATTAATAATGTTAAATAAGATTGAGAACAAGTCATATTCTACTTACTTTAGTAGTAATTGATCGTTTGATATCGGAAGCATCTTAAAAGTGTTTTCATAGTACCTAACTATCTCTTCAAGTGTCTACACCCAAGTAAGAAAACAGTAAGAAACACACATCAACTTTAGCTTAGTGAAAGATATATTGTGTAAAGTCAAAGAGTAGTAGTAATACCTGAGCTTGGATACCTGCGTTAGCAATGTGATCTCTCACATCTTGGGATAAGACATAATGACGATTCAAAGAGAAGTAGTCGAAAAAGGGTCCTGTCGCGAACCCTTCTTTCACAACAGTGTCCCATAAAAGCTTATAAAGCATTAGCTGAAGCCTATCAAATATAGTTAATTTAACGACAGTTAGCATAGAACTCCCTAGTATTCAACCAAAACCGAAATGGAGAACGTCTTCTTTTAACTCTAGAAGCACTTACCTTCCATTCCTCCTCTGTGGCTCAGCTGGGAGTGTATCACGGAGTCGAGTCTTTGTATCTATCAATATTGGTCCCGTATCAGAAGACTCTTGTGCGTACGCGTTTCTAAGCTCGTCAATAATTCCCACAATCCATTGACCTCCAACAAATCCTAGGCTGATAATGATATAGACGAATTAATTGGCATAGGTACATTACCAAGAACTGGATTACACAAGAAAGCACGTGTAAGTAACTATAGAACGATCATGAGACTAAAGCAAATACCCTGAGCAAACTAGATCACAGAAAGTTACAAACTTGGATCAAATAAACATGACAACTCATGGCAATCCAACTCCGTTACTCGATTTGATGGTTTTGACCAAATAAGGATTGTTCGTGTAGGAAATTCAAATTTTAGTAAAGTTCATGTTGTTATAAGCACACTTCAAAGTTTTGTGTATGAAAACGATAAAGCAACTAAGTTTATGGGGGAATAGGCCGTTTTCCCATCCAACTCCATATGATAACTACAAAACACAATCTAGCTTGCAAAAGGTAAGAGCTTTGAGAATGTCACAACAAGAAGTGTAGAAGGAACTCACAGTAGCAATTCACGAGTTCGTCCTTCAAACAAGAATTGATTAACACCCGAGATGGAATTTAACAGCTTCAATGCCCACTTATCTTCATTAGATTCAACTCTTACTCTCACCTTTCTAACTACCTACCCCATTTCATAACAGAACAACAAGAAGATGTTGTAAGCTAGTACAAGATGAGTTAGAAACAATGAGACCAACACTAAGATCCAATCATATAGAGAGTAACTGTACCTCTTCTTCAAGCTGCAAATGACGAGCCTGGCCAGCTTTCATGGCTTTACTAACTTTTCTCCTGCCAAAACAGAGAACATTCTCCATTTGTTTCTCACACCATTCCTAAAACCAAATACAGTTCCAACATCAGTGCTTACTCCTATGATCTCGATCTCAATTGAATCGTAAAAGAAAGAAGAAGAATAATATAAACGTACTGTGCCGGTGAGATCTGTGACACCTAAAGCTTGATTTCTCCTAAATCGACGCAGATAAGAGTCTTCGATATCCGACGAACAAGCTGCGGAGAGTTTCCTCTTGGTAAAGAGAGTAATCGAACGGATGGTTGTTTTTGGGCTTCCGCCGGCGATCATCCGTGACGGAGAAGCGGAACGGGTCGCACAAGGGAGGATGGATCGGGTGGCTGCAAGAGCTGCATCCATGATAGCCATTTCTTCTTCACTGACGATCTCGATTGGGATCTCGGGGAAGTCATGGTGAGATCGAGGGCTTGAAATAGCATCTGTGGCGGATCGAGCGGGCTTAGTGGATGAGTCGGAGGTTGACTCGGTGGCTGACTCGGCCATGTTTTTTTTTTTTTAAGCGGAAGCAACGTGTGGTCTTCTTCTTCCCGTGGCCATGTAAAAACATATTCAAATTAAAAGGGTAAAAAAGTAATAATAATTGGGAGTAACAAAGCAAAAAAAAAAACTAACCATTGGGTTTGGGAATGGTGAACCAGAGAGAACCATATAATTTAAGAGTTTAACGAGCGTTGCATATCAACAATGATGAACTAGATGAAAAGGCATGTAACTGTTAAAATTTTGAAAATGTGAAATTTTATGGCACTAGAGCCGGTAATGTGAAAGAGGTATCAAAAACGTTATATGGGTAATGGATTATTATTAGTTCTTCATGTCGATTGATTGACATTTGCTAATAATAATTAACGCCTCATATACATATTTGTATTTAGTTTGGGTTACAATCATGATATGAATATATGTATGCAATTTACTTGAAATATATGATATTCTCTCATTTAAACAAGTTTGCAAAAAGAAAATTTAAAAATATGCAGCCCAAACGATGACATCGACATGTTTTGTATACGTTTCAATTTTCAAAACCTATGATAACAGTTTTCCTAAATAAATAAAACTTCTGCCACATTAGAATTAGAATTTCCCTAGTATCAATGCTATCGAAACATATAAGAATTGGGGTTTCACTGAGAACAGTAGAAGTCAAATAACTTGCAAGCAATAGGTCAAATACAAAACTGACTTGAGGATTAAGAATGACGACGCTACGTTGGTCTAACTCAATTTATGTTCTGAATTCAACATGCATGTATTATAAGAGAAACAAGAAAGTCACAAAGATAAAAGAGAAAAAAGAGAGGGGCACAAAAGCCATCAAAGTTTAGAAAAACCACTGAACCATAAGAGAGTCAATCATAAACGTAAGTCTCATCATTTAGCTCCCTTCTTGACTGCAGCCTTGGTGACCTTGGCTCCAGTTGGGTCCTTCTTGTCGACGCTCTTGATAACACCGACAGCAACAGTCTGCCTCATGTCCCTAACAGCGAAACGTCCCAATGGTGGGTACTCAGAGAAAGTCTCAACAACCATGGGCTTGGTTGGAGTCATCTTAACCATACCAGCGTCACCATTCTTCAAAAACTTGGGCTCCTTCTCAATCTCCTTACCAGAACGCCTGTCAATCTTGGTCAAGATCTCAGAGAACTTCACTGCAATGTGAGACGTGTGGCAATCGAGAACTGGGGCGTATCCGTTACCGATCTGACCAGGGTGGTTCATGATGATGACCTGGGAGGTGAAGTTAGCAGCACCCTTAGCTGGGTCATCCTTGGAGTTTGAGGCCACGTACCCTCTCTTGAGATCCTTCACAGCAACATTCTTCACATTGAATCCAACATTGTCACCGGGAAGTGCCTCTAGAAGAGACTCGTGATGCATCTCAACGGACTTAACCTCAGTGGTCAACCCTGTGGGAGCAAAGGTCACAACCATACCAGGCTTGATCAAACCAGTCTCAACACGTCCCACTGGCACCGTTCCAATACCACCAATCTTGTAGACATCCTGAAGTGGAAGACGGAGGGGCTTGTCTGATGGCCTCTTGGGCTCGTTGATCTGGTCAAGAGCCTCAAGAAGGGTTGGTCCCTTGTACCAGTCAAGGTTGGTGGACCTCTCAATCATGTTGTCTCCCTCGAATCCAGAGATGGGCACGAACGGGATTTTGTCAGGGTTGTATCCGACCTTCTTCAGGTATGAAGACACCTCCTTGATGATTTCATCGTACCTAGCCTTGGAGTATTTGGGGGTAGTAGCATCCATCTGTAGGAAGGAAACAACAATAAGGCACACTGTTAGCATAAATTCAAAAGAGGCAAGATCAATAACTAAAAACAATCAACAAGAAGCCAACTATTATACCTTGTTACAGCAGCAAATCATCTGCTTGACACCAAGGGTAAAAGCAAGAAGAGCGTGCTCACGGGTCTGACCATCCTTGGAGATACCAGCTTCAAAACCACCAGTGGTGGAGTCAATGATGAGAACAGCACAATCAGCCTGGGAGGTACCAGTAATCATGTTCTTGATGAAATCACGATGTCCAGGGGCGTCAATGACTGTGCAGTAGTACTTGGTGGTCTCGAACTTCCAAAGAGCAATATCGATGGTGATACCACGCTCACGCTCGGCCTTAAGTTTGTCCAACACCCATGCGTACTTGAAAGACCTCTTGTTCATCTCAGCGGCCTCCTTCTCGAACCTCTCGATCACACGCTTGTCAATACCACCAAGCTTGTAGATCAAGTGACCAGTTGTGGTCGATTTCCCAGAGTCGACATGGCCAATGACCACAATGTTGATGTGAAACTTTTCTTTACCCATAGCTGATCAAACACAACAAAGAGAAACGAAACATCAGAATCAACAAAAGTCACAAATACCAAAACCTCAAATGGTAAAAATTAAACAGATACAATGAAACAAGAATCTATCTCATCATATAAACTACTGTATCCAAACCCACGAGACATCAAATATAAATCCAAGGAAGATCATCGACCAAACACATCAGAAAATCGCTATAACAGTAGCCAAATCACAGTCAAACGATTAAACGAACAGTGAAACTACAGATCGCTATGACTATAAGCTAAACAACAACACGCGAAGACGATATGAAAAGTAAACGAGAGGATTCTCAATCAGAATCAAAGGAAGCAATACAGATCGATGAACAAACAGATCTTAACTCGACAATCAAAAGCAGTATAACAGCAAAGAACAAGCGATAATCACAGTGAGATTAGAGCTAAAGATATGAATCTAAACACAGCCTATGAGAAGAATCTAAACCTCAACAGCATAAACAAGACGAAGATCTGAAACCCAAAAGAGAGAGAGAGATGATTATCACCTTCAAGAAAGTATCTGGGAGATCAGTCTTGCGGCTACGAAAGTGAGAATTATGAGAACGCTCCCTAAAACTGGACGACTCAAGGTATTTATAAGCTACAAGCTCTCTAGGGTTTTCGCTTTCTCTTTGTGGTTCTTGCTTTTACGAATTTACCCTTGTGCGTTTTGGGCCTTTCTATTGTTTTTTTTTTAACCTTTCGATAAACAAGTAAAATTAAAAATTCTCTTTTCTACTTATAAGTTGTACGTTTTCTAGGAATTTCGATTTTTTTTTGTTCGATTTGAACTTGTATAAAACTTATTTTTATGTGACTTGGTTTACAAATGTAATTACTTTTGTGCAAAGTTTAAATCAAAAGGGTTTTTAGATCAAATGTAACCCCTTGTCGTCATGGGTTTGCTTTGATCAAATTAAATCATCGGACATAAAACATTTGATTAAATGCATTCACATTATGGAGTTGTTGATCAAATTCCGCTAGTTATTATTAGCTTTACATAAACAAATCTATACTAATTACTAGCAAAATGGAGTTGTTAATAATGGAGTATCAATTACGAGCAAAATTTCGTTGAATCAATACTAATTAAATATCCATTCTAAATTCTAACAAATCTATAAATTAAGTTGGTTTGTTATTTCTAAATGATGGATTTAATCTGACTCAACTATTAACGGAGAACATTAAAAGTCTTGATGTTGGTGTTTCTCGGAGAACATTAAAACTCTTGCATGCTATATAAGTAAAAATATAGGTTATATACGAGAAAATTGACTCGAGGATCAAGAACTATGCTCTAAACCAACATATGTTCTGAATCCAGCATGCATGTATTATAAATTTAACGTCTATGGATTTTTGCATTATTTTGTACATATGAACCGACCTTAATGTTACAACAAGCATAATAACAATATGCACTCCCAAGTCCCAACTTTAAAAGTAATGTCTTCTTAATCCAACAAATATGCTGAACATTTTGTAGTTTAATAACTGACCAATCACATTTGCTGATCATCTCAAGCCACAACGGGGTAGGATGCACATGTAGCAATACCTGCAGTTCAAGAAGGCATTAACAAAAGATCCAAATGTGAAGATTTGAGTATCACATATAGTAATGGTGTTATAGTATGGTTTCATGATGGTTAAAGAACTTACCACACATGTTCTTTCCCATCTCCATCTTGAAGTAACCTTTGTCACCCCAATCAGCTCCCCATGAGTTCTTTATAAGCCAATATGGTACACCGTCTTCAACTCCATAACCAACCGCCAAAACCGCGTGGTTCACATCCTATTGCCACATTCGAAAAAACGAATTGAACACTAAGCTAAGTGCCTAAGATGATCTTATTTGAAACAATTGAAGTCTATTTAGCAGTTTATAAAGAAAAAAAGTCTTACCATTGGAGTACTTCCACAGTGATCACTAGTGTAAACTCCACTCTTGTAAAGTCGGAATGAGTTCACAACCTCGAATGCTATGCTTACTGGCCGTACCAATCCAACCGCATGCTTCAGTTCATCTTCAGCACCCTGTTGTTGTTGTTGTTTCAGTGATCATTACAGATTACAGAGTGTATCTTTTCAGGCAAGTGAAATACAAAATCTATAAAAGATGCTTACCAGAGTAATGTTGACTGAATCGAGGACTTGCACACCGATGTTTTCTGCTGAAAATTCGCAGGTTCCATCTTTCCCGGTGTAAGGATAAGCTTCCTCTGTGTCGAGGCCACCGTTGGATTTGATGTATTCAAAGGCTTGAGAAGGAAGGCCACCATTGCAGCCATAGTTATTGAAAGCTCCAGCACAATCCACAAGCTGTTGCTCAGAGAGAGATATCCCTTTTCCAAATGCCTGATGGTACGCTGCCTCAAGAGCTCCAGTTGTACTGCAGTAGAAAAAGCAATCATATCACAAACAATCTTGACATCATGAAATGAAACCAAAATTTTAAAGAGGAGATATAAGTTTATGTAATCATTGGTTTTGACCTGAATGTCCAGCAAGATCCACAACCTCCCTGGTTTTTGACAGGGCTAACAATACCATCTTCTCTCCAGTCTTTCTGCAATTAACACAATTTGAGGAATCAGAACCAATAATAACAAAGGTTCTGCAGCTAAACACATACAGTATTCTTAAAGCTAAAAAACAGGAAAGAGATGATTCAGTACAGCACAAGATTGATGTCTTGCACTTACCGTTTCCGGAAGAGCTGCTTCAGTGAGTTTGTGACTGCCTTTTAAAGTGGCAGAGCAGTTCTGAGCAGCACCAAGCTTGTTCCTTTCAAATTCTTGCCAGGTCAAATCAGCAAATTCTGTGTAGATTCAAGATTCAAGAGACGAATATAAATATTTTAGATGGATCTTTTTTTTTAATCATCAAACCACTAGCAATGTCTATCTAAACACAAACACGGACCCGACAACAAGGAACAATCTTGAATGAGGATAGCTAAAATCATAAGGAAACAGAACAATAACTACGATTCTAAATATTCACGCAAACTACTTGTCTCTCATAAACTCTGCAAATACTAAGACCAATAACAATCTTGAATCACGTGAACTAAAAGAAAAAGAAAAAGAAAAAAAAGCTAAAATAATTAACTTAGAAGATTCCAAGACAGAAAAAGTTAGTTCCACGTTTCCTTACAAAGCTTTAATACATATGTCAGTTCGTTCAAGATTCCAGAAATGTTGCTTTCTAGTAATCAAAGGCTCACTACTAGAACGTAACTACAAACTCAAGAGAAGAAAGATAAAGACTTACGATTAACAGCGAGTTTGTAAGATAAGGCTTTCTTGTTAGTGGATCTAACCAAATCAAGATTCTCTTTAAAAATCGAGAATCGAAGCTTCATCTCCTCTACGTTCTGATACTTTTTCCCATACCTTCATACATAACCAGAACACACGATTATCAAAACAAGGTACTCAAAGTCAACGGCGAAGGTNCAGGGCTAACAATACCATCTTCTCTCCAGTCTTTCTGCAATTAACACAATTTGAGGAATCAGAACCAAATAAAAACAAAGGTTCTGCAGCTAAACACATACAGTATTCTTAAAGATAAAAACAAGAAAGAGATGGTTCAGTGCAGCACAAGATTTGAGGTGTTGCACTTACCGTTTCGGGAAGAGCTGCTTCAGTGAGTTTGTGGCTCCCCTTTAAAGTGGCAGAGCAGTTCTGAGCAGCACCAAGCTTGTTCCTTTCAAATTCTTGCCAGGTCAAATCAGCAAATTCTGTGTAGATTCAAGATTCAAGAGACAAATATAAATATTTTAGATGGATCTTTTNTTTTTTTTTTTTTTTGTACTTTTATTATCTATCTCAACGCTAATGTCTGCTTCTTCAGTGTTTAAGCTTCAGAGATTGTGAGTGAGAGAGAATAAGANTTTTTTTTTAATCATCAAACCACTAGCAATGTCTATCTAAACACAAACACGGACCCGACAACAAGGAACAATCTTGAATGAGGATAGCTAAAATCATAAGGAAACAGAACAATAACTACGATTCTAAATATTCACGCAAACTACTTGTCTCTCATAAACTCTGCAAATACTAAGACCAATAACAATCTTGAATCACGTGAACTAAAAGAAAAAGAAAAAGAAAAAAAAGCTAAAATAATTAACTTAGAAGATTCCAAGACAGAAAAAGTTAGTTCCACGTTTCCTTACAAAGCTTTAATACATATGTCAGTTCGTTCAAGATTCCAGAAATGTTGCTTTCTAGTAATCAAAGGCTCACTACTAGAACGTAACTACAAACTCAAGAGAAGAAAGATAAAGACTTACGATTAACAGCGAGTTTGTAAGATAAGGCTTTCTTGTTAGTGGATCTAACCAAATCAAGATTCTC
>NC_025695.1:45747062-45770012 GCF_000633955.1 Camelina sativa | reverse complement strand
TTTTTTTTTTTTTTTGTACTTTTATTATCTATCTCAACGCTAATGTCTGCTTCTTCAGTGTTTAAGCTTCAGAGATTGTGAGTGAGAGAGAATAAGAAGAGTAGAAGACGGAAGAGAGAGAGATACAGACGGAAACGTTATCGGGACACGTGGTGTGTTTCGAGTGGATTGTATTTGTCTTGTATACTTGGAATGTTGACGTGTACTGTGATGTCATAAGTCTATTCAATCATAGAGCACTTTCATGATTTTTATACGGTAAATTGCATAATACCCCATGAATTATGACTTACTTCCGTAGATATCTCGTAACTTAGCATGAATTAAATTTATGACCAAAAAACATTCAACAATGTGTTTGATTAGCCAATTTACTTTCACACACTGAGTTCACAGTTACGTACAGTATATTGAATAAAAACAGAGAAGAAGCGAGAATCACCAGAAAATAGTAAACTTTACAATGTTTGTGTCAAAATTGACTTGCAAAGTTTATTCACTTCCCGGTGCTCTTTACTCCTCTCAAATCAAACCTCTTCACCTTGCTAAATTCATTAGCAACTGTTCCTCTTCCCTTCTCACTGCTCTCTGCTCTACTTGAATAAATCGCTGTCACCTTGAAATGTTCATTTCGCAGTGGTTCTCTCCATAGTGTACTTGTAAATCTGTGGCTTGGCGCAGATTTGCTTCTCCACTCACCAAACTTTGGCACAGCGGCTGGAGAATATCTAGGACTCAACCTACATGCTACAAATAAACCGAGGAATATGAAAATGGTTAGTGCGGAATAGTAATTGAGTTTTTTTTTTCAATGATATAGAGCGACTCAAGTTTACTATAGAAGTTTTTTACAAAAGATTTCTCTCATGTATTTTTTTTTCTTTTTGCGTACTCTCACCATGAAGATGTGAACCAAAATTTGTTTCTATTTGAAACAAAATGCTGTTATTACTTTATTTACTCAACACAAAAGAACAACAAAGACAAATGGCTAGTCCATGACCATCTAAAGTTAAAGATGTCTAATTAACCCAACAACAAAACTGTAAAATCTAATTAACCTACACTGCCACACAACATGTGTACATAATGTTAGAATTTACAATTATGCAACGTTTTCAATTAGAAAGCCTTAAAACGTTGATTACGGGTTATAATAATAAATAGATATTGTCCTGGACCTATCTTAATTAATTACGGGTAAAATGTTCCATGAATCATGATACAGTATACAGTTTCTGTACCTCGGTTATATCCTCGTCTTGGTTTCGCCTGATCTGAAGTGTTAAAAAACGTTGATTACGGTTTAAAAATCAAACGCAAGAATTAAGTTACGGTTAAGTTAATGTTCTGTGATATATGTGTACCTTCTTATATCCTCGTATTGTTTTGGCCTGATATTGGGTTGAATCTTGCTTGGCCTGTGTGCGATTGACAGCCACGCTCTTCAAGCCTTGTTCAGCCGTTAGTACTCCTAGGGCGAGTATGTGATCACGATTCTCATCTATAATTTCTTCGGTTTCCCCTAGGAGTACTTCTTTCTCACGCACGCTACTTTTTTTGAACATGAGTTTATCTATAGGTTTCTCATGTGTTACTTCTCTTTCACGTAAGCTTCCATTCTTGATTGAAGCTAGTGCTTGCATGGTGTATATGTGACTTGCCCATTACATCCTCTGGCTCTCTTGTCCAAAATTCGTCAGTCGTCAGCTTCTCGTACGATTTATCTTCACTTCTTACTTCATTCAGTTTCAACACTTCCTTAGCAGATGCTTTTTCTTTTTTTCTTACTCTTCCAGAGATATATGTTTCCCAGATTTGGAAGGCATCCGTTTCTCATCAAAGATATCTTTTGTTTTTATCTGTTCTTTACAATTTGTTAGATAAAATATTTTCGAAAGGGCAACCAAAAAGAAAAAGAAAGAGAAAGATCTGATTTCTTACTTGAATTCTGTGTATATAAAGACAGTTCATGTGAATGCTTGCCGTGCGTTAACGGCGACCAGTTCATTAGTGCTTTGATCATATCTCCACTTCTTTATTAAGCCACCATGTCACCGACTGTGACCACTGCTAAATAAATCAGCAAAAAAAGCCAAAAGATAATAATCTAGAAGCTTTAAAAATATTTTTTTTCTAATTAATATTTTCCGATGTTTATTTCATCTTCTTTTAACTACGATGGAAGCATCTGAAAGATCGTGTTAAATATATTATCGAACCGTGTATTCAATACGAGGATTGACCTTATAAAAATGAAGAAGAGAAGATCAGCATCAGAATATCAGATACACGTCTCCATCGATATAGTACACCAATTCCTAATATAATATCGAAGTAGGACGCCTCGTTCACACTGATAACCTTGCTTCCTTTTTTACACCTCAATTTTTCAAAACGCCTCTAATTACACTCAAAGTTGTGATATATATATATATATATATATATATATATATTAAATGAAAGAGTTTTAATAGACAAAATAAAAATTACAAAAGAATTTAAAAAAACCAAGGATAGTGATTGAGTGAGATATATATATTAATTGACGTGAATGTTGAAACATCCCGATCAGTGTAATGTTTTTTTTCCGTCATATAAAAACAATTAGCAGGAGTACTATAAATATGAACAGCGGCCGGAAGATAACCTTTGAAAACCAATAACTGTTTTGTGCAAATATATGAGTTTGTAGAAGAATGCCAAAAAAACTACAGCCAAGCTTTATTCAGAAATATCTAATATACCACTTCATCAATGGTTTATTAATTATTAATCTCGCACACTAGTCCAAATTAGGTCGTATCTATCACGAGATTGACCTTGCTCAAAACCTACACTACAAAAGAAGATATGAGTACCACACTATCACATATCAAAAAATCCCTCAATTTATCTCTCGTTACTTTTTTTGTCCCGCAACACTAATGTCTGGCTGTCTGCTTCAGTGTTATTTTAGCTCGCGAGATGGTTTAGTGGAGAAGAATTAGTACTAGAAGACGACGGAAGAGAGAGAGAGAGAGAGAGAGATACAGACGGAAACGTTATCGGGACACGTGGTGTGTTTTGAGTGGTGACGTGTACCTGTGACGTCATTAGTCTATCATTCATATTTTTCATGATTTTTTTTATACGGGAAATTGCAAAATAACCCATGGTTTGATGGATAAATGGGTCAATATATAGAGACTACTAGTTAGACTTTTGCTCACAGAGGAAGACAAGGCCCTCTGGGCTTTCAGCTCACATAGTGTCGGTTGGGTAATGGATCAAAAGATCTAACTTTCAGACGAAAATTAATTAATTCTTTTCTTTTATTTAACGCCGTTAGATCTTGCGTCCATCCTTTTTAACGGTCCTTATGATTTTGTCTTAAAAACAATAAAACCCTAACCCATCGTCTCTCTGCTGCGTCTTCCTCCCTATCAATCGTCGCCGGCGAATTTGAAAAACATTTAGGCTAATAAAGGATTTTGCACGATGGCGGGGGCTAACGATGGGACAAGGCGTTTAAGGCCGAACCTACTAATTACGGGGACTCCAGGAACAGGCAAATCAACGACGGCTGCTGCTCTCGCCGAAGCCACGAGTTTCCGGTATATTTGCATCGGAGATCTCGTCAAAGAGAAGAACTTGCACGATGGCTGGGACGATAAGTTCAAGTGTCACATCATCAACGAAGACTTGGTGAGTTTTGTACCCCAACCCCTAATTCCCAATTTCCTTTGCCACTCTAATTTCTCTTTGTTCGATTCGTTTTACATCTCAGCTTCTTTGTGTGGAGTTTTCTTTTAGCTGCTTGTTTCAACTTTGCTCATAAATAAAGCTTCACTCTTTACCTTTGACAAAAATGTGGATTCAATTTGAATTGTCCATAGATAAAGAAAGCTTTACTCTTTGGAATCTTAGTCCTTACATAGTAATCTGTTATTTTAGCTAGTAGGCTACTAGTAGTAGCTAATCGTGATGTTACTTTGCTTGATTTCTTGGTCGCGTTTCAAATTGTTTCAAATTGTTCTAGTAAAGGAACTTGTGCATTACATCTTTTTTATACCTTCTTATTGACCATTCATTCAAATAATTTGCTTGCCATGAGACGAGTCCTTCTTAGCTAATTGTATTTTTACTTGGATCAGGTGTGTGATGAGCTTGAAGATGTAATGCAAGGAGGAGGTAACATTGTGGACTACCATGGCTGTGACTTCTTTCCCGAGCGATGGTTTGATCGTGTTGTGGTGCTTCAAACTGAGAACTCCCTTTTGTATGACCGTTTAACTAAGAGGTCAGAGAATTCGATTTCGTCTCTCTCTTCATTAAGAGTTGTTTTGCTTTTTAGGAGGTTCTGATTGTGTTGTTCTCAACCTAAACAGGGGTTATTCAGGAATCAAGCTTAGTAACAACCTTGAATGCGAAATGTACCAAGTCCTGCTCGAAGAAGCAAAGGAGAGTTATCTAGCGTCAATAGTCCTCCCGCTACAAAGTAACACAATCGAAGATATCTCTCAAAATGTCGCGAGTCTGACTGATTGGATTACAGCATGGCGACCCTGATGATCATCAGATTTGGAATCTGATGCTGCTGTAATGGTTACAAGTTTAAGCTTTTTAGTAGTTTCATAATTATATGGATTCTTGAGTATCGGATCTTGCTTGCTCGTTATATACTGATAGTCTGAAGCACAATTCAACTTATGTATGCTCTTTTTTAATATTATAATGAAAAGACAAAGTTTTCATCTTTACAAATGTGAGAGAGCCTGTTTTTGTTCTAATTAAACATGCTTTAAGGTACTTAACCTGGATCATACTATTCCTTAAGAATCATCAATAGGATAAATCTAGTGCCCCGTTAGACATCAATGCGTGTTTCAATTTAATCACGTCCGGAGCTCGAAAGTCAAAGAAGAAGCAGCGAAACAAGGAAGGGTAAGAAAAAAAAAAAAAAAGTCTCCGTCTTCTCTTACTTGACGAGGTTAATTTCTCTTTTCTTCATTGTTTCTAAGAATTTTGATTGTAAGGATAAGCATCTGATCATATATATATTGTTAGCAACTGGGGGATAAAATTAGCAAAGTTTGAATCTTTTGACTTTCAAAGGTGTCTATAAGCTGTTCGACAAAATGACTCAATGAGAATAATTGCCATTTAAAAAGGCACAAGGTTTTTGTATGTTTAGGTAGATCTTAGAGTTTGATCTGTTCCCCTTCTTTGCAGGTGAAATAATGCTGACGAAAACGTTTCTCCCTACATATCTTCTTGTTTCGAGGTGTTGTTGGTTCTCATCAGTTACTTCAAAGACACTACTTAAAGTGGGGGATGTTTTAAGAGAAACAAGAGTGTTCTCAAGTGAAGATGTTAAGGCCTATGCTGAGGTGAGCCATGACTGGAACCCGCTTCATTTCGATCCAGAATCTGCCCGTAAAGCTGGATTTGAGAATCGCCTTGTCCACGGGATGCTTGTTTCTTCCATGTTTCCTCGTATTATCTCTGCCCATTTCGTAAGTTCTCTACTTTTTAGTTTGCAGTCTAATACTTTGATTTTACAGAAACATGAACTAACTCTTTTGTTGCAGCCTGGAGCAGTATATGTATCTCAAAGTCTGCATTTTCGGTCACCGGTTTACGTAGGGGATGAAATTCTCGGACTGGTTCAAGCCACAGCTTTAAGAGCAACCAAGAATAAGTACATGTAAGGTTTTCTAAACCCACTGGAACACAAAAAAAAAAATATACATCTCTATTGCCTTCCTCTGACATAACTTGACTCTTATTTCGTTTTGCTAGTGTCAAATTCTCAACTAAATGCTTCAAGAACCACAAAGAGCTTGTTGTTCTCGATGGTGAAGCTACTGCAGTTTTACCAACCCTTGAAATGTTGCAGCCAAGTCCTTCGGACTAACAGAAAAATTGGAAGTTTTTCTTTTATTTATGTTATCCTTTTTTTTTTTATTTTTTTTTTCGTTTCAATTAAATTTGATTTAAAACCCAACCGAAAATATCTAAACAACCTTTGCTGTAAATCCTCTAACAGCACTTTCTAAATTTCACAATCTTTTTAACTTCGAAAGATTTTAGACTTTTTTTTCTCAGAGGAAACAAAAAAGGAGAGAGAAAAAATGGAAAAAAGAGGTTTCAGTTTTAGATCAATCCTCATTAACTCTCTCTGGATCACTCTCACTGGAATCCTCTTGTTCAGTCTCTCCACCACCAAAAACCACAACTTTGGTTACATCAAATTCTTTTCTATAACCGGAACATTACTTATAACCTTACCTTGGATAATCCAGCTTTTGGTCACTTTTGTTGTAATATTACTCCATAAGACCAAAGGTTACAATCTTATGTGGATTGTTCAGTCACCAAAATCCAAAGAAAAGAGTCATCAGACTAATGTCGCCACCACTGCTACTGCTACTACTTCTTCTTGTTCATCGCCTCTTAACTCTCTCCAGGTTCTGAAGAAAGGTGATGTGGATGAGTACGAGATTAGGATTGTGATTGGTGCTGATGGTCTTAGAAGTCCAAAGGATGGATCTTCTGCAACGCCTTTGGAAATGCTCAAGGAGATTGAACAAGGAAGAAATAACACGAAGCTTCTCACTAATGGATCACCTGTTGCTGCTTAAACTATGACTCTGTTTCTATGTTCTGTTTTTTTTTGGTTTGTTTGTTTGTTTTTGTTTTTTTCCCATTTCTGCTGGTCTGAAACTTGTAGTGCTTACAAGTTTTCATTAGTTTAAATGAAGCTTATTGCTGCAAACCTTCTGAATTTTATCAATCACAGATTCACATTAAAACACATTGAGAATGTAACTGTACCAATATACAAAGATCCATTTACTTTGTCTGAAGCCATAGTATATTGAAGAACCAAGAACGTTCTTAGATTCTCACCTTCCATCTCCGTATGTGATTGTATGAGTAACAAACATGGAGTTATGTGGGGAAGGAGGAGAGCTTGAGGGTGCTAATGAGCTCCTTGAATTGAAGACTGAATCCAGCAAAACCGGAGTAGAAACTCCAATTCCTGGAGAATCTGGCGAGAAATTTGGCAATGGGAGATTCTGGTTTATAAGTTGTATCACTTGTTCCATGGTTGGTCTGGATTCTGCAAAAACGTTTGTGCAGAGCAATCCAAGTTTCAGAACCATCTCTGTTTCTTCTTCCGAGTATTCACCTCCCAATCTTGTATCTATAGCTTCAACTATAGAATCCCTTCTCCAGCAGTCACAAACCCATTTGGTCAAATGCCGTGTCTCAGCTGGAATCTTGGGATCTAATGGTCTCCTTCCACAAGTTACTTCAAGCATGAAAGCACCAAATGCATAAACATCGGTTCTTGTAGAAGTTCCCATCGTTGTTAGCTCAGGTGCCATGTAACCCATTGTTCCTACAGCTGCTGTTGCCGGTAAGCTATCTCCGTAATCTTCAAACCTCGCCATTCCAAAGTCTCCTAACCTTCCGTTGAACTCAGAATCTAACATGATATTAGAAGCTTTTATATCTCGGTGTAACACAACTTGGTTAGCTCCTGTATGCAGGTAATTTAGAGCAGAGGCTATATCTTTCAAAATGACTAGCCTTTGCGGCCACGAAAGAGCTGGATTTTTTCCGTGAAACAAGTACTGATCAAGACTGCCGTTAGACATATACTCAGAGACCAAAAGAAGCTCTCCTTTCCTCCTGCAATACCCGAGAAGTGGAACCAAGTTCCGGTGCTTTAAACTTCCCATAGTCACTACTTCAGCAACAAACTGTTTCATGCCTTGCTTTGCATCGTGGCACACTCTCTTTACCGCTATATCTCCAACGCTAGGTAGAGTTCCTCTGTAGACTTCTCCAAAACCGCCTTTTCCTAAACGACCGTCTTGATCAAACCCTTTTGTTGCTTTGTATAGAGCTCTATAAGAAAACCGGTGTGGACCGTATTCTTTTTCCCATTCTTCTCTGACTTCTGCATACTTCTTTCTCCTGTATAAGTAGATTCCTCCAAGAGCAACCAACATCATGAGTACTAGTAACAAGAGTAGAGTAATAAGCAACGGAGATGTTTGCTCCTTCTTAGCTCTTGGATAAGGAATCTGAGGAAGTTTCGAGAAGTCCAGTCTCTGCAACAACGTTCTGCTTCTGCTGAAACTCCATCCTAAGATATATTGGTAACTGACTAATGATCCTGTTGCTGCAGAGAATCCAAAAAACAGTCTTTGGTCCGGGAAGATGTCAGTAAGGTTGATGGATCTTGACAAAAGAGGATGGTTTGGTTTCTGGATTCTTAGAGGAGCCACTGTGACATTGAGTAAAGTTCCTTCATAATCCACCCAGACTTGTATAGGGTCTCCACTTAAGAGCTTGATGCTTTGCTTCTTCCCTTTAGTGTCTGAAAAGTAAGAGGCTGAAGCAGACTCTACAGAATTCAGGCTGTTGACGTCTATACCGACATGATTCTTGTCGACATCATCAAACTCTGCGCTCTCAACTGTATCAAGCTCAATAGCTAGAAGCTGAGAAGAAGGAGATCCATTTGTTGAGATGTTGAAAAGTCCCAAGTACTGAGTTGGATCTGCTTGTGTGAAATCTATGGAAGAAGATACAACAAAGGCAATACCATGGCCACCATCAGCTCCCGGTTTAGGCACCAGCGCGCAAACAAAATGAGTCGAGAAAGAGATTTTCTTAGATGAATAAAACTTGAATGGTTTCTTGAAGAAAGCATGACCCATTTGCTGTGTAGAGGCATTAGTCAGCTGCAACAATCCACCTGGGAAGAGGACTTTTGCAGCTCCATCTAGATGAAGATCAGCTTGAGCTTGGCCAAAACCATTGTAGACGAAACCGGCTTCTTGTTGCTGACTATACAAGCAAATCAGATGATTAAAGAAGATCAGTAAGATCAAATACAATTTTTCAGCAGCCATTGCTTATGAAACTGAGAGAAGTCTGTTTTTGTTTGTGGGTTTCAAAATACAAATTCAGATCATAACTTTTCAAACCCAAGTTTTCTACATTCCAAAGTCAATTCTCTTCAGAAAATATATTCATATAGGCATCTCTTGAGTTGAATTTACAAAATGGAAATTATATTAAATGTAACCGCGACAGAAACCTTCAAACCTGTTTATTTTGTGCTGTTGTTCATACAATAATTATATAGTCTCTTGTCTGGTTCTAACAAATGTCTAACTCAGATGGCATAATACACACATGGCTTGGAGAATGAAGCCAAAGTGATCAACATGTTAAAGTGCATGTCTAATTTTTAAATACAATCCAACGTAGTTGGCATATAATAGCCTCAAAATACTATTGTTTTTGGATGTTGACAGAGTAAGAAAACTATATTATCTTGCTTGTATTTTTAAAACCATGTGTATTACTCACATTTAAGTTTCTTTACAAAGGGATTACTTCTTATATGATAATGGTGTAACTAACATTGACCAAAACAGTTGAATTTTATATACAATTATCCACATGTTTAATTAAATAAGTTTCATCACCAAAGCGCTTTGAAGTCAATGATAGACGAAAATAAGAGATGACTCATGAAATGAATATGGTATCAGACCAAACCATAACTTAGAGGTTGGACATAATTAGACCGTTAAACATACGTTCAAAATCTTCTGCAAGGCATTTATGAATGATTACAGTAAAAGGGAGATGTTAGTTAAGTATTATTGGTTGGGAGAATATAGCATTTCCAACAGAAAAATTCATTGATTGGGAAAAGTGAGACAGATAAAACAATTTTAAGAGCTAATAATATATCTGCTTTCTGATATGTACATTGAGGTATACAATCTCTTAGTTTCCAGTGTGTTTCCCCATGGCTGATCTGTATTCAGGTGAGTTATTGGCAGATGAAGCAGCTGACCAGTTCCTTGAAGCTACAAGAGAGCCTGCATCAATCAGAACAGAAGAATGATTGCTGATCCCCACAGTATATGGTGAGAAATCTGGGAATGGTATGTTCTTGTTTAAATATAGGACAACTTGCTCCATTGTAGGTCTGGATTCTGGCACGGTATTGGAGCAGAGCAAACCGAGTTTCATTACCATCTCGACTTCCTCGGATAAGAACTTTTCATGCAATAATCGGGGGTCGATAGCATCAAGCAAAGACTCCCTTTTCCAGCACTCACAAACCCATTCCATCAGAATTCGTTTCTCAAGTTGCAACTGTGGTTCCACAGGTCTCCTCCCACATGTTACTTCAACCATGAAAACACCAAAGGCATATACATCAGTTCTAGTGGAAGCTCCCATATGAAGTATTTCTGGAGCCATGTACCCGATAGTCCCAACGGCGCATGTTGAGTCTGAGATGCCTCCATGATCATGAAAACTAGCCATACCAAAATCTCCTAACCTCCCATTGAACTCAGAATCCAACATAATGTTAGAAGCTTTGATATCTCGGTGCACCTGTATGCAGGTAACAAAGAGCAGATGCAATACCCTTAATAATCACAAGTCTTTGTGGCCAAGAAAGTACTGGTTTCTGGTCATCGAACAAATGCTCGTCGAGACTACCATTGGTCATGTAATCAGAGACAAGAAGAAACTCATGCTTTCTCCTGCAGTATCCAAGAAGTGGAACAAGATTCCTGTGTTTCAGACATCTCATGCTCACCACTTCTGCCACAAATTGCTTCACACCTTGATCACCATTATGTGACATTCTCTTCACAGCTATTTCTCTGCTTAAAAGAAGATTTCCTCTGTAGACTTCTCCAAAACCTCCTTTACCAAGAAATCCATCCTTGTTAAATCCTTTTGTTGCCTCGTACAAGGATTTGTAAGAGAATCGATGTGCACCAAATTCCTTTTCCCATGCTTCGGTTACTTCTGCATACTTGCGCCTCTTGAAAAAATACATTCCAATAAGAGTAGACAAGCCCATGATAGCAATAAAACCTAGCAGGACAATAAACAGTGGAGGTATGTTCTTATGTTCAGCTCTAGGATGAGGAACTTCAGGGAGTCTTGAGATGTCAAGTCGCTGCAGTGATCCTCTTCTTGTGCTAAAACTCCAAGAAAGAATATACTGATAACTGGTAGCTGTCCCTGTTGCTGCAGAGAACCCAACAAAAAGTCTTCTGTTTGGGAAAATTTCCGAAAGATTGATGTGATGTGACAAAAGTGGCCGACTTGGCTTCTGGACTTCACAAGGAGCCATCGTCACATTGAGCATATTGTCTTCATAATCAACCCAAACCTGTATTGGTTTTCCACTCAAGAGGTTTATGCTTTCGTTCCTCCGCTTTATGTCGGAATAGTAAGATGCAGAAGCTATTCCAACCGAGAGAGGACTGTTCACATCAATCCCCACATGGTTGTGGTCTATATCTTCAAAATCTGGATTCCAAATAGTGTCAAGCTCAACAGCAACGACATGAGAAGAAGGAGATCCATTTTTTGACACGTTGAAAATCCCCAAGTATCTAGTTGACTCTGCATGCGAGAAATCCATAGAGGGAGATACTACAAAGGCCATGCCATGACCACCTTCAACTCCTGGCTGAGGCACCAGAGCGCAAACGAAGTGTGTTGAGAAGGAACTGAGAGCAATTGATTCCTTGTAGAAAACATGAGCCATTTGATGATTTAAAGCATTTGTAAGCTGCAATAATCCATTGGGAAGTACTGTCGCAGATCCATCAAGATAAAGATTTTCTTGGCCATGAAAAGTTTCATAGACAAACCTTGTCTCTTGCTGACTTGATACTTTAATCAAACAAAAGGAAGAGATCATCATCAGGATCTGAAACAATCCACGAGTCATTGCTGATGATGAATCAGAGAGTCTGGATCTGAAACGGTACAACATAACCTCACAAGCTGAACAAAAAGGAAACAAAGAAGGATGTTTACGTGTTAGTAATCCAAAAGTTTAAAAGTATTGTTTGTTTATCCAAGGGAACAATAGCACCAGATGCAGTCTGCCGTTTTTTTCCTTTACAAGCTGGACTCTACTAATGTTATTGTATTAGATAAATTAACAATCAAGCTTCATTTGAAACAATATTTTAACATAATTTAACCAAGTTGAGCAAAAACCAAAAGGTGACCCAAGTTCAACTCAATGAAACTAAGCAATGCTGCATGTGGTATTGTGGTGTACTTACAAGCGGTAATAACGGGTCAAACAAATTAAACAGTAGCTTATGCCTTGGACTAGATGCTCACTAACTTTCATTAGATTTTACTCCTACTTCTTCGACTTGAAGTTATCTTAGGCTTTGACCAGAAAAAACCATTAAGATCTGTACTTTAATTCTTTAAATATTTCTTGGCCCTTCCCGATGCGAAACAAAAAGCCATGTTTTATTTCCAATAAAAGTATGAGCCAGACTAAAAGGTTCAAGGCTAATAAAGCTTCAGCAAAGTTAAGACAGCTATGAATGGTCTCTAGATAACGAATATAGTTTAAAGGTTTGTTTCTCACCACATTAATAAACCTAAATCTTCATGTGAGAAAACACAGTCATCTCGGAAACAGATCAAAACCATCTAGGAGAAAACCCATCAATGTAAAATGAAACTCAGATAATAAGACTATTGTTCAAATAAGTGCACCTTGTGTAGTTTGAACATTTGCTGAATAACATGTCACAACGTTCCTTGATTCTGTTGCCTTCTCCAGTTACTTCAGGCCAATAAATCTCTAAGGACACTGAACAGAGACTTAAGAGGGTCAGTGATATGACCAATTTATTTTAGTAGGGTGAATCATACGAATAGAGAGGAACAAATTTAGGCGGTGGTTTTGGAGAAATGACCTGACTTCCTTCATCGTCACAAAATTTCTCAAGCAGGACAAAACAGAGAGCACGAGCTTGAGGGAGAAAGAGAGGTTTACATGCTTGAAAAGGAACTACTGAATCGCATTGTAATCACTTCAGTCAGTTAAGATCCATTTGGTTCTGTTAAATTAGTTCTGTTCATTTGTTGTATACTTGTTTTGGATCCAGTCAGTTTCGTTTATCTGTATTGACACAGTTCCAGTCATATATAGTAACATATTGAGGACTAGTACTAAATGAGGATTTGGTAACAGAGAGAGGACTAGAGGTTATAATATATGTGAACTGTATAGTCATTAATCAAAAAAGTATTTCCAAGGAACAAACTGAATTTGTTGGGACAAGTGATACAGACAAAACAATATTGAGAGCTAATGAGATCTGCTTGTTGATATGTACATCAGGAATTACCTCACACTGTCGATGCTGGAATGATTGGACTCGTGATCTTCTGCAGGCAATGTTACCGTTTTGACAGCGGGTGAGATATTCTTAGGCTTCTCTGGTTCTGCAACTATGTGAAGAGAGTTCGTAGTGTCTAATGTCTGTCCCCATGGCTGATCAGTTGACTGACAAGCATAAGGTGAGTGGTTTGTTGAGGAAGAAGACACTGAGGGGACTGACCAATTCCATGACGCGGAAGAGACCACAAGCGAGGATGCATCAACCAGAACTGGAGCAAATGTGCCAATCCCCAAAGTATATGGTGAGAACTCTGGCAAAGGTAGGTTTTTGTTGAGGTAAAGAACCACTTGTTCCATTGTAGGTCTGGATTCTGGCACTATATTTGAACAAAGCAGACCGAGTTTCATAACCATCTCGACTTCCTCGGCTATGAATTCACCTCCCAATCTCGAGTCGGTAGCATCAAGCAAAGAATCCTTTTTCCAGCACTCACAAACCCATTTGATCATATGTCGTTTCTCAACTTCCAACTGCGGTTCCACTGGTCTCCTCCCACAAGTTACTTCAAGCATGAAAACACCAAATGCATAAACATCAGTTCCAGTAGAAGCTCCCATTGTGATTAGCTCTGGCGCCATGTACCCTACAGTGCCCACGGCTGCTGTTGTAGCTGCATTGCCTCCATGCTCATGAAACCTGGCCATGCCAAAATCCCCCAACCTTCCATTGAACTCCGTGTCTAACATAATGTTGGAAGCTTTGACATCTCGGTGCAGAACAACTTGGTCAGCACCTGTATGCAAGTACCAGAGAGCAGAAGCGATACCCTTAACAACCACGAATCTTTTTGACCAAGAAAGAACCGGTTTCTGATCATCAAACAAATGCTCGTCAAGACTACCGTTTGGCATATACTCTGAGACAAGAAGAAGTTCTCGTTTTCTTCTGCAATACCCAAACAGTGGTACAAGATTCCTGTGTTTCAGACATCTCATACTCACGACTTCAGCTACAAATTGCTTCACACCTTCATCACCATTATGGGAAACTCTCTTCACTGCTATTTCTCTGCCTTTTGGGAGATTTCCTCTATAAACTTCTCCAAAACCTCCTTTTCCGAGAAATTCATCTTTGCTGAACCCCTTAGTTGCTTTGAACAAGGACCTGTAAGAGAACCGATGTGCATCAAACTCTTTTTCCCATGTTTCAGATACCTCTGAATACTTCCTTCTCCTGCGGACATAAAGTCCTGCAAGAACAGCCAACACCACAATAGCCAGACAAACGGGCAGGATAATAATCAGTGTAGATAGTTTCTTATGTGGATGAGGAACTTTAGGAAGTTTTGAGATATCAAATCCCTGCAGTGATCCTCTTCTTGTGCTAAAACTCCACCAAAGAATATATTGATCACTGATCGCTGTCCCTGTCGATGCAGAGAACCCAACAAACAGTCTTGACCTATTCGGAAAAAACTTTGAAAGGTTGATGGGGTGTGACAAAAGAGGTCGACTTGGCTTCTGGACTTTAAGAGGAGCAATCGAAACATTGAGCATAGTGCCTTCATAATCCACCCATACCTGTATAGGCCTTCCACTTAAAAGGTCTACCCTTTCGTGACTCCCTTTTATGTCGGAAAAGTAAGATGCCGAAGCTATTGCGACAGATATAGGACTGTTGACATCAATCCCCACATGATTGTGGTCAATATCTTTGAAATCTGGATTCCAAATAGTGTCAAGCTCAACCGCAAGAACGTGATAAGAGGAAGATCCACTTGTTGAAGCATTGAAAATCCCCAAGTATCTAGTTGACTCTGCGTGAGTGAAATCCATAGAAGGAGATAACACAAAGGCAATACCATGGCCACCTTCAACACGTGGCTTAGGCACCAGAGCACACACAAAGTGTGTTGAGAAAGAGAGTGGTCCGGATGAACTGAACTCAAGTGGTTTCTTGTGGAAAGCATGACCCATCTGATGCTCTGAAGCGTTCGTCAACCGCAATATTCCACTGGGAAGTACTGTAGCGGATTTATCAATGTAAAGATTTTCTTGGTCGAGGAAGCTTTCATAGACAAACCTTGTCTCTTGTTGACTTGATAGTGAAATCAGATGAAGAGAAGAGATGATCAGGATCTGAAACAACCAACGAGCCATCCCAGATGATGAAGCAGAGAGTCTGGATCTGATGTGCATCTCATAACCTCGTAAGCTGAAGAAAAAGAAAAAAAAAAATGAAACAAACAAAGTATGTGAGCTTCTGTTTTAGTGATCCAAAGCCTATCAAAAACTTTCTAATATTGTTTCTTTAATCAAGGGAATCACCTTGGCTTTACAAACTGTACTCCACTAACACGATATTTATTATAAAGTTTAAATTAAAAAAGCTTCACGTGATTTTCAAAATATGCTTCAGACAATATTTTAACTTATATGATCTCAACGTACCAACTTGCATTGGATTCTTCTTCTAATTCTATTTAAAGCTATCTTCTAAGGAAGTAGACAAATATATATAATAATAGAAAAAGACATATTTTAAACATGCCTTTGGCCTTTCATACGCAGATTGTGATATCAACACAATTATGAGCCTGACCAAAGGGAAGAAGCCTAGGAAAGCTTGTCCTATACATAACAACTATGAATTTTCTTTTAAATGATGAATATGACAACTGATAGAAACAATAGCTAGGTCCTACCTAGCTAACCTAACCCTTTTGGACTTCCTAATTCAGCTCTACAAGTGCAGGAGAATACATCCCACATGAACAAAAGTTTCAATCACTGAAACTAAGATTGAGAGGAAATAAAATAGACAACCACTATAACATAATACTCTCTTCTGCTACTTAGAATCCGCAAATGACAAATGGAATTGCCTAGAGCATCTGCTTTTACTGTTTGGTTTATGTCACGGTAGTAACCACACCAAGAGCAGTATGATATTAGATTGAAACTGACTAATTTAGCTTAGAAAACTTAAATTCCGCAGAGGTACGATACTTATAAAGCTTAATTACTAGGTCCACCTACATAAACAGCTCTATTGGGTGGCAGCAGGAAATGGTATCTTGGTGAAAAAGCCATTAATGTAAAGTGAAAATCAGATAAGAGATCTCTCAGTTTGTACCTCCACCTTGTATAACTGCTAACGAACAAAGAAGATTCCAACAATCCGCACCACTTCTTCCATTGAGTCTCTCAGTTCTGGCACACCATTTGTGCAAAGCAACTTTAGTTTCAGAGCCATCACGACTTCCTCAGCTGAGAGAATTTAACTCTGAAAACTCGGATCTAAACCAATTTCCAGCATTTATAAAAACGTCTACCGAGTGGCCACTCACACAGGTTTCATCCCAAAGGTTAGTTCAATCACAAAGGCAACAAAAGGCATACATGTTCGGTTGCTCTCAGCAAGCTACCATTTTTTGCAAGCTCTTGACTGATGTGGTCTGAAATTCTCACTGAGGCCGCGAAGCCTAACCATAAAAATAAAATAAAAAAAACTCAGTAACCGTCCTTTTACCTCAGCATCTAGCATAACATCAAAAGACCTGATACAATTACAACTTGGTGTGCGCACAACTGAGAGCCCCAATTTAGGCTACGTTCTTGTCATGGTTCTGAACATTCCGCTCTCAAATTCAAGTTACTCCCAATGAGAAAACAAACTAAGGTAATCTTTGAAAAGACTAAAGCTTTACTTAGGGGATAGAGAAATCTCCGTCTTGTAAATTAGAGAATTAGTAGGGGTGTATTCATAAATTAAATATTACATTTGTACCGCAACCATTTTCAGTTTTTTCACTATATTGACTGCAAACTTTTAAAATAGTACCCAAAATAAAATTAAAAAAAGAGAACTGTTAACAGTGGGATTTGAACCCACGCCCTTTCAGACCAGAACCTTAATCTGGCGCCTTAGACCAACTCGGCCATATCAACTTTTGTGCACAACTAACACCATCAACCTTCATGTCAGTTCCTTCATCGTCCAACTCCGTATTGGATCGAGTGAGTTATAAACTCTGTCGTCGGAGAAGAAGAGTTGTTCCCTCCTACCAAAACCGGAGTAAGCATCCCGATTCCCGGTGAATCCGGTGAGAACTCCGGCAACGATACTTGTCCGTCAAGGTACTGCACAACTTCTCTCATGTCAGGTCTCGATTCCGGTACAAGATTCGTGCACATCAACCCTAATTTCAGTACCATCTCGATTTGAGACCTAAACTCTCCACTCAATTTAGGATCTCGAGCATCGACTAAAGCTTTGTTTCTCCAGCAATCACAAACCCATTTCACCAGAATCTGTTTCTCAATCGGCAGATTAGGTTCTACGGGTCTTCTCCCACAAGCTACTTCGAGTATCAATGCACCGAATGCGTATACATCTGTTTTAGTTGAAGCTCCCATTGTAGTTAGCTCAGGTGCCATGTAACCTACAGTTCCCACAGCTCCTGTTGTGATTGGGTTAGCTCCATGGTCATGAAACCTAGCCATACCAAAATCTCCTAGCTTTCCAGTGAAATCTATGTCTAACATTACGTTAGAAGCTTTGATATCTCTGTGTAGCACAACTTGTGTAGCCTCTGTGTGCAAGTATTGAAGAGCTGAAGCTATGCCTCTTAGAATCATAAGCCTTTTGAACCAAGGAAGTGATGGTTCTCTGTTATGAAACAAGAACTGGTCAAGACTTCCGTTAGGCATGTATTTGGATACGAGGAGAAACTGGCCTTTCCTCCTGCAGTACCCTAATAGTGGAACCAAGTTCCTGTGATCCAAACAACCCATGCTTGCGATTTCAGCCACGAATTGCTTCATCCCTCGTTCTCCATCATGGGAGAATCTTTTCACGGCTATATCTCCATCACCAGGCAGAGTTCCTTTGTAGACTTCTCCGAACCCTCCTTTACCGAGGAAACCATCTTTGTGGAACCCTTTTGTTGCTTTGTACATGGATCTGTAAGAGTATCGGTGTGGACCATACTCTTTCTCCCAGTCCTCTCTTACCTCTGCGTACTTGTTTCTCCTGTATAGATAAGCTCCTACTAGAAGTGCCAAGAGTATGATTACAAGTAAGATCAACAGAAGAATGAGCAGTAGAGGAGGTTTCTTCTTAGGATGAGGAACTTTGGGAAGTTTTGAGATGTCTAGCTTTTGTAATAACGTCTTGCTTCTGCTGAAACTCCAACCGAGTATGTAATGGTTATTTGCCAACTGTCCTGTTGCTGCAGAGAATCCGACAAACATTCTATCCTGTATAACTTCTGAAAGATTCATGGATCTTGATAAAAGACTCTGACTTGGCTTCTGAATCCCAAGTGGCGCCAGTGAAACGTTTAGTACAGTTCCATCAAAGTCCACCCAGACCTGGATGGAATCTCCACTCAGTAGATTTATGCTTTTGTTCAGACCTTTGTCTGAAACGTAAGATGCCGGAGAAGACTCGACAGAGGTCAGGCTGTTAACATCGATGCCAACATGATTGTTATTGATGTCATCGAACTCTGCACTTTGAACAGTATCAAGCTCAACAGCAAAGATATGAGATGAGGGAGATCTGTTGGTTGTGGTGTTGAAAAGACCCAAATACTGAGTTGCATCTGCGTTTGAAAGATCCATGGAAGGAGATAGAAAGAAAGCGATCCCATTTCCTCCAGTAACTCCTGGTTTACGCACCATTGCACACACGAAATGCGTTGAGAAAGAGAGAGATTCAGATGAACTGAACACCAAGGGCTGCCTGAAGAAAGCATGGCCCATTTTCTGCTCTGAAGTGTCAGTCAGCCGCAAAAGTCCACCGGGAAGGATTTGAGCAACCCCATCAACATGAAGATCTCCCTGGCGAAAACCGTTGAAGATAAACCCAGTTTCTTGTTGACTTGACAGGTGAATCAGAAGAAGAAAGGAGATCATCATCCAGATCAGATCCAATCCTGGATCCATTGTTAATGCAGTAAAGTCTTGTCTCTGAGTCAATGGTATGGCAAATAACTATCCTCTCCATCTGCATAACAAGGTCAGATTATTACTCCACAACAAGAACAATATGCATTTTACAAACCCAAGAGAATTGGTAAGAGTTGACTTCAACAATATGATGGCTGTCACAGTTTGGTCTTCTTTGTTAAAAGAATACACAAATTCCACATAACAGAAATTTCCTTGTAATTTAACAGTATTCAAAGGCAATCTTCTCACTAATTGTCATACCCATGGCCTACTTGTCTTAAACAATATATAGAATGTTGAAATGTCACTATCTCTTAGTATTTCAACTCTTATAGAAGTCGAGAGAGCCTACTCAAATGGGCTGAAACATGCATCTCCTAGGATGTCTGATTTGCGAAAAGAAAAAGTGCAGGTACCTGAGATCTAGCATGAACAAGGTTAGCTGAAGACCAAACTGTTGCGTCTTTGGTGTCTGTCAGATTTCCAAAATAAATCTAACACTTAAAAAGAAATAATTTCATAACCAGATTATATATCACATGCTTTACAAATGTTTAGTAAAGTAATTGCAAGAAGTTACACTAAATATCAGTCTTTATTAATCACTCTACAAGCCAAGCTTGATGGAGGATGTCAAGAATGAACATGGTGTGTGTATATATACATCTGTGAAACAAAATCGGGTCGAAAATCAGTCAATATCAAGAGGCCAAGAAGAAACAAGTTGTTAGAAACTTTCATCGTCCACTCCCGTACAGAACTGAGTGAGTAATAAACATCGAGTTGTTGGAAGAGGATGACGAAAATGATAGTGAAGGGATCACGAGCGGTGCTGGCGAAAGTGCCATTGGAGTGAGAACTCCAATCCCTGGAGAATTGGGCCAAAACTCGGGCAAAGCTAGGTTTCCGTTTAAGTATTGCACCACTTGTTCCATGGCTGGTCTTAAATCTGGAGCAAGGTTTGCACATAGCAAACCGAGTTTTAGAACCTTCTCAACTTCCTGGGATAAGAATTCTGTCAACCTTGGATCTCTAGCATCAATCAAAGAAGACCTTTTCCAGCATTCACCAACCCACTTGATCAGAAAACGCTTTGCAGCAGGCAATCCAGGTTCCACAGGTCTCCTCCCACATGTTACTTCAAGCAAGAAAACACCAAACGCATACACATCAGTTCCAGTGGAAGCACCCATTGTTGTAAGCTCAGGTGCCATGTAACCAACAGTTCCCACTGCAGCTGTTGTGCTTGGATCAGCCCCTCTGTCATATAACCTGGACATGCCAAAATCTCCCAACCTTCCATTGAACTCTGCGTCCAACATAACATTTGCAGCTTTGATATCTCTGTGTATAACAACTTGGTCAGCTTCTGTATGTAAGTAACTAAGAGCTGATGCGATATCTTTGAGGATCATAAGTCTTCTCCACCAGGGGAGAGACGATCTATCATGATCAAACAAGTAATGGTCAAGACTACCATTTGGCATGTACTCAGACACCAGTAATAACTCATGTTTTCTCCTGCAATACCCAAGAAGTGGAACCAAGCTTCGGTGTTTTAAACTCCTCATGCTCACGATCTCAGCAACAAATTGCTTCATACCGTGCTCACCATCATGTGATACTCGCTTCACAGCTACTTCTCTCAGCTCTCTGCTCCGAGATAGAGTGCCTTTGTAGACTTCACCAAAACCTCCCCTCCCAAGAAATTCATTCCGATTGAACCCCTTTGTTGCTTTGTATAGAGATTTGTAGGAATACCTGAGTGGACCATACTCCTTTTCCCATTCCTCTCTTACTTCAGAGTACAAGTTTCTCCTATACAAATAAGCTGCAACAAGAATCCCCAAAACTAAGAAAGCTATTAAACCAAGCAGAACACTGAGCGCAAGAGATGGAGAGTTCTTTTTAGTGTTAGTGTGAGGAATCTTGGGAAGTTTTGAGATGTCAATGTCGAGCAGAGACGCCATGCTTTTGCTGAATCTCCACCCGAGTACGTACTGGAAACTCATGCTTGACCCGGTTGAACCAGAAAACCCGACAAACATTCTTCTACTTTGCAAAATATCAGTAAGATTGATTGTTGTGTTTGACAAAAGAGGTTGGCTTGGTTTCTTGTTTTTAAGAGGAGCCAATGAAACGTTCAGTGTTGTTCCTTGATAGTCCACCCAAACCTGGATAGGATCACCACTCAAGAGATTTATGTCTATCTTCTTCCCTTCTTTGTCTGAAAAATAAGAAGCGTTGGCAGATGTCACAGACACGGCGCTGTTGACATCAATCCCAACATGATTATCGCTGATGTCTTTCACATCTGAAGCAATAGAAGTATCAAGCTCTACAGCCAACACACGTGTGGAAGTAGATCCACTTCTGTTGAAAATCCCGAAGTATCGAGTTGCCTCTGCGCCTTTAAAACCAGTGGAATCAGACAGAAAAAAAGTTATGCCATGGCCACTCGGATCACCTGCAGGGAGCAGTGCACACACAAAATGTGTCGAGAAGGAGACTGATTCAGATGATTTGAACTCAATCGGCTTCTTGAAGAAAACATGAGCTATTTGAGAACCCGTTGCATTTGTCAGTTGCAGGATACCACCACCACGGGGAATGATTCTTGCACTACCGTCAAGGTGAAGATGGTCATCAGCTTGACCAAAGTTGTTGTAAAGAAACGTCGTCTCTTGTTGAAATGATGGACAAACACAAAATATCACCCAGATGATTCCCAGAAGCAATCCTCGAATCATTGGAAATGACACTAACAGAGAGAGTTATCGTTTCGCTTTTGCTTTTGTTTACTTCTCTCTGCTCCAATTACTTAACAATTATCTCTTTCTCTTTGGTTTGTACACCCATTGAATACGACTTCAGAGTCAAATATTACGACTGCTTTTGGTATTTGGAATCTTTAATGGTATATAACCTTTTCCCTTAGTAAGACTTTTGAACACCTGTCAAAGTCGAAGACAGCAAAAATATATTCCATTAGACACAAAAGAAAAGCGGTAAAAAAGATTAGTCTTTAGTACAATTATTTAAAGAGGAAAATGTCAAAAGGCTCACTGATCATTGAAAAGAAGAGGGCGACGGTGCAAAACAAATCTATTGATAAAAACAAGTAATCCAGTTGGCAGAACCACTGGATCATTTGGACATGACTTCAAAGTTTTTTTTTTGTCAAATCATTAAATTAACGGATAAGAATTCTATCGTGTTTCACGGTATAAATTAAAATATGGGGCTCAAAATACTCATTGACATTAGGATAATATAGGATACTATAAGGTAGATAACTTTTTTAATACAGTAATGTATATTATGACATTGTGTCAAAGGTCAACTTTATTGAATACTGACAATTTCAATCTTGCCTTTAACAAACTCAATAGTCTCATATCCACACGCTTTACGGGAAGTTTCCACCTATATTTCCTAAGATTTCATGGCTATTCCAAATATTCTGCAGGCAGACAAATGATGAACAATATAAGGAAGGAACAATATCATAACCAGATTACAGTCACAGAACAATATAAATGTGACGGCAAATTTCTGCAATATGACAATATACTAAGAAATGACGAACCTTCCTTCAGGCTATTTCGTAGAAAGCTCAAGCAACAAGTCGAAGCACATTTAATCTCCGCCTCAGCTTCTTGACTACGAGACGTTTGCATTGCTGCTGCAAATCCCAACAGATGGGGACTTCAAACAGTGGATTTATTTGAGCTAATTTAGAAAAAGCGGGATTGTTGAATCTATCGTCACCGGGAGTGAAA
>NC_025695.1:45740553-45743736 GCF_000633955.1 Camelina sativa | reverse complement strand
AAAAAAAGACGGCGAGTGATATCTCCGGCTGGGAGATTCGGAGACGGTGATGACAACTGAGAAGAAGAAAAAAAGTATTTGCCTTAAGGGTAATTTGGGTGGGTGGGCGATGTAAACTGGGTTTTATCCGGCCCGATATCGGCCCTTTCGTAATGGGCTACTAAATACAGTGATAACATATTTGTAATTTTTTTTTTTTTTTGGCAAACTGATAACATATTTGTTATTAAGTAATGTTTAAATACACTAATTTCGTCGATGAGTTAGGCATAAATCCCGAGAACCAGTTAGAAATTTTTTGGAGTCTATCATTGAAATTATAATACATTTTGCTCAAATTTGATGAAATGATCTTTGTTCCCGTAAGGTGGTACAGCGTGTAATTCAGTTCGCTATCAAATCTCATTGAAGGGAAACAAAAAGATGAGCAAGTCAACAAACAACTTACGAAAAAGACGTAAAACGAAAACATTGCCCTAACTTTAAACCCAAGTTGTCTACAAATTCAAAGATTACCCAAACTCATACATCCGTCATACAGCACAAAAAGTCATAAAAGCATGAACCTCAAAAAAAGATTAAAGAGAGAGAGAGAGCATAGGAAAGAGTTTGGACGTGGAAAATACAAAAGCAAAAGATACCAACTTTGGTGCCAAACCAAATCTCAGAAATGAGGATAGTCAGGATGGAAAGGGTTCGTGTAGTCCTCCAGTGTACCTTCCATACTTTCCAAAGTATTCGTCATCTTCATCTGCATTAGCACAGAGTGCTTCCAGATTATTACGGGTATAGTATTCCCCAAACTCATTTGCAGGAGCATTATCATCTGCATCATCATCATCCGTCTGGTACAATTGGCGACGACTCTTGGGAGACAGCATATCGGGGTTAAAGATCACACCTACAGGATTCACCAGAGAGTGCTTTTAGTATGAAGTATATGAGATTCAACGGTTTTAGAGAGATTTAGAAGGACACATTACCATCTGGCAAGTCGAAGAAGGGGTCGAAGGGCTCTTCAGGCTTAGGATCATTCATCGCATTAGCACTCTGTGCTTCCAGATCATTACGGGTATAGTATTCCCCAAACTCATTTGCAGGAGCATTATCATCTGAATCATCATCATCCGTCTGGTACAATTGGCGACGACTCTTGGGAGACAGCATATCGGGGTTAAAGATCACACCTACAGGATTCACCAGAGAGTGCTTTTAGTATGAAGTATATGAGATTCAACGGTTTTAGAGAGATTTAGAAGGACACATTACCATCTGGCAAGTCGAAGAAGGGGTCGAAGGGCTCTTCAGGCTTAGGATCATTCATCGCATTAGCACTCTGTGCTTCCAGATCATTACGGGTATAGTATTCCCCAAACTCATTTGCAGGAGCATTATCATCTGAATCATCATCATCCGACTGGTACAATTGGCGACGACTCTTGGGAGACAGCATATCGGGGGTAAAGATCACACCTACAGGATTCACCAGAGAGTGCTTTTAGTATGAATGAAGTATATGAGATTCAAGGGTTTTAGAGAGATTTGGAAGGACACATTACCATCTGGCAAGTCAAAGAAGGGGTCGAAGGGCTCATCAGGTTTAGGATCATTCATTGCATGCCCAAAATGAAGGAGGAAGTCATCATAGTCGTAATCATCCTCATCATCATCATCCTCATCCTCGTCATCATCATCAAAGTAGTTGTTAGGAGCCAGATTGGCACGCACTGGATCTTGACGTGTGATGACATCATCAAAGTAGTTGTTAGGAGCCACATTGGCACGCACTGGATCTTGACGTGTGATGATGTATGCTTCATCCCAGGTTGGGCAGCGTTTTACACAAGTCTCCGTTTTCTTGTTCCATCCACCTCCGCAATTGTAACAAAACTCATGCCCACATCTAACGAAAATACCAAAGGGAATGTCGAATAGTTAAACACAGAAAGATTGCAATCTGTCTTATTGATAAAAGGTTTTAAGAGGATCAAATGTGTAGAGAAATCGATAGATACCTGCAAGTTATGTGATTGCACCCTTGTGTCAGTTCAATCATGTGTTGGCACTTGCCACATTGGCGCCACATCTTATTATTAGCAAGAGACTTTAGCTTCACATCATCTGCTGGAGGGTTAGGATACAATTTCTTATACTCGGTGCAGGATAGATTTCCATGCCACGGAACTTTACAGTCTACACAGAAGAGGCCACGACATTCGACACATCTCCTAACTCCAGATTTGGGATAAACAGACAGTAAGCTCTTGGCAGTTTCAGCAATCTTGGTTTTGGACATCAAAGCCGAGCACCTCGGGTAAGGGCAGTAAACCCTCTCTGTGACAGGTACTGCAATCTCTTTGATTCTTTGTTGCCACATTTGACTCAGTTTTGGAGTCAAAAGCTTGCCACAGGCATCGATAACCAGCTCAGTCTTGCAGCCACCGTGGGGACATTTCGGAACCAATCCGTGAAGCAGCTTCACCTCTACATGTTGTTTCACACATTGAAAGCAAAAGCGGTGACGGCATTTGTCAACAGAAAACATGCGCTCAGCATAGATGTCGTTGAAACAGATAGCACACTCCTCTTTCCTAGTTGCTTTTGCTTGGCGAGGATCTTCATGAGGAGTGACCTTAGCAAGTATTGATTCCCTTGCAAGCTTATAAGCAAATTTCACATCATTTCCAGCCACCAGAACAGGCTGACTAGATAAAAAGTCTCCCATGATGGTTTGTAGATCATTCAACAACAGCGAAATCTTCTTTTGCTTAGCCACATACTTTCCCCTAGCCTACATTCAAGTAAAACACAATCTTATGAAACATAATGACAGGAATAGCCAGAATACAAACTAAACCATCTCAAAAAAACAAAAGCATAGAACCTCAGAAGCTACAATCTACCGTCTCATAAACTAGTAAAGACTAACGCAGTCACATCTTTACAATGCAAACCGAAGACAAAGACACACACACATTATCATACTCTTAACCGTGAATACTCTTTTCCTTTCTACTCATCCTAGTTTCCAGATGAGAACTCCCAACACAAAGACACACACACACACATTCACTACTATTTCAGATTTCAGAACAGAGGAATCAGCAACAACAACAAACAAAACATATATTTCAATCCGGATTCAACAGCTTACGTATTGGAAAATAGGAAAAGAATCACAAC
>NC_025695.1:45710877-45737888 GCF_000633955.1 Camelina sativa | reverse complement strand
CATATACCGACGGTTCATCACGAACCGGCCTGAGCCTTTATCAGTAACAGCGTAAGCGAAGATGATGAAACCGATGAGAGCAGCGATTACTAAGAACATGGCGAAAAGGTATAGCCACATGAGGAACTTGTTCTGGTAACAAGCTCCGGCTATTCCGGCTAAAGAAACGACCATGATTGAGATCCCGATGACGATGAGTGGCCACTGGAGGAATCTGAGGCAGTCTGTTGAGTTAGCTCGGCTGCTAAGCCATATTCCTCCGCCGAGGATCGGAATAGAGAGGAGGAAAGTGAAGAAGTTTACCAGACCTATAAGGTTATTACTTGATCTCATGGTTCTGTTTTTGTTTTGTGAGTGTTGCTGCTCTGTTTCTTGTGTGATTCTGTTTTTGGTGTTGTTGTTGATTGAAATAGCGGTGATGATGAAATGTGAATTACATCAATGGACATGCTCTTGTTGTCTGATTATGACACGTGTTAAGTGACGGTTAACTAAGTTTTTTTGTTTTTTGTTTTGGTTATATATATTACTTTGACTAAATGGTTCTGAACTGAAATTGTGTTTATACATGTGATTGTGTACTGACTGTGTAGTGCTCTTGTGCTACTGTCATTGTTCTATATATAAACAAGGTTATATGCAAAAGTAACTGTAAAATAACTCATATTTTATGAGTTAGATGGACCCATAGACTATGGCCATAGTGTCCCAAAATACAGTTAACGATAAAAGTGAGTGCTTTAGCTTTAAAAAAGTTTTATCCGACCGACCATACTATCAAGTCTCCTCAATCCTACCCAATTCTAAAAATCCGGGCATTGCACTTGGCACGCCTATGGTGAAAACTGAAAACATAGATAGTACTGTATTGGTTTTTGCTAAAACCTAGTAGTAGTATTAAATAAGGGTTGTGTAATTTTAAATGTTAAATGGGGTGGGCTTGGTAAAGAAAATGAATGAGCAAAGTTATGGTCCAATTAAGCAAGACTATTGATTGAGGGTAGATTTTGGTAAATAAAAATTAACATGGTGAACATTTGACAGTGAGCAAAAGGAATATGAAAGTCAGAAGAATAGGTTAGGTGATTAGATATTGTGTTGCTTGTTTGAATTTTAGTTTGATTCGAAACAATGCAGTCATACCATTTTGGCGACGAACCAAATTGTTGACAAGTACAATAAGTGAATGAGAAACTATTTATAATCAAATATATAGATACCATAAACTGAAAAATAAGAAAAAGAAAGTAGTGTATAAAAAAAGATTCCCGGGTTTGGTTTTGGACATGGGAAACTGTCTAAAACCGGAAATCAAATTTCAAAAATCAAAAAACCAATCATCAAAACGACAAAGGAGTACGTTTGTCGTGCTGCGTTTTGGAATAACCTTTTGTTCCCTTCTCTTTCTCTTTCTTTGTTGCTCAGACTCACTGCCCAAAGCCACAACACACATTACCTACTCTTCTCTCTCTCTCTCTCACACACACACACACACTGTTTCCCTCTTGGACTCTGCAAACTTAATTAGGTTTTGCTCTTCAAATCTCTATTCCCATTTTCCTCAACCACGAACCCACCTCGCAGCGTAAGGAGCTCTCTCCTTTTTGTTCCTTTGAATTTGGTTCTGTTAATTAAAAATCTTCATGGGAAACTTTTATTAGCTACACTGTTCCCTGGAAAAAAATGTAGTGTCTTTTTTGTTTACCTGAGAAAAAAGTTGTCTCTTTTGCATATTCCGCTGCCTCTTTCGCATTTTGCCTTTCAGAAAGCTCAAGTCTTTTTGGGTTACATCCTCATTTAGCTTTAATATTTGAAGAAATTAAAGTATATATAGGGTTTAACATCAAAATGTCTCTGTTTTTTCTTCTTCTCTGATTTATTGTGTTTATTATTTTAGCTTTTAGTTTACTTTTGAAGCAGGACTTTGGGATAGTTTAATCTTTGCATTACATTACTTCATATCTGGTCTGGATTTTTTATATAAAAAAGAACTCCTTATTCTTTGTCTTTAGTAGTTTTTAAGGTTAAATGTTGAAGCTTTTTTTCTTTCTCTGCTGCGCTGTGATTGTTTACTTTTATTAACATGATCATTGCACTCAAGTGGTTTTACTAATTAGATTCTCCTTTTTTTTTTCTGGAAAAAAGTTTCATCTAGGAAACCAAATACTAGATTTCTGATTGTCTTGTTGACTCTGGAGTGGGTATTTATCTGTTTAATTTCTCTAATTTATGAAACTCATTATGATTCATGATAGTAGTAGTTCTTTAACGTCTAAGTCCCCTCCTTCCACGGCAATAATGAAGGAGAAGATGGAATTTGTTCTAGATAATGACAGTATAACCCTCGTGTGTTCCGTTTAGGAGGGTGAATCTGGTGGGGACGGTTAAGTAAATCTACCACATTTTGCTGCTTGTGTAGTTGTGTAGGACCCTTTGTTACCAGTCTTGATGATTATAGGTTGTGAACATTACATAGTCAAGAGGCAACTATTGAAGATTCGTTTTATGTTACTTTATAGTCAAACACCTTTGTGTTGTTAGCATCAATGGTTTGTTATAATGTCAAGACATAAGTTGGTCTTTCTTTCTCTTTTTTTCTTTGGGCTTAGTTGGATACATCCAGAACAAACAAACTCAGCTACTGCATTCTTTGAAGTCATCTTTTGTCAATATGCTTCTGATTCACCTGAGATGTGACTTTGATTGTGTGTGGTCTGTCCCACTTTTATAATATGGAATCAAGTATTGTATTGTCCATTGAGTGGGATATTAAAGAACCAAATCTTGGTGTGGTGTTCAAGAGCTATGAGTGAGCAGATATGGTTGAGTAGAACGGTCTTACACCAAAAAGAAACCATAATTTTTTAATGAAATCAGATGTTTGGTCAAGAATCATGAACATGATGGCATACCCTTAATTTAATGTGGTTTTGCAGTAGGTAATGATGCACAATCCAACGAATCTCTCTATGTCTGACATTAGACACTAGTAAGAAGTGAACTAAAAGATTTTGTTTCTTCTTTAGAATGTTCATTTTCTGGTAGTGGATTTGATTACAGACGTAAAGAAATATGTTTTTTTACGCTTATCTTTTCTCTGTAATAACTCCTATCATGTTTTCTCTCTGCCATTGGGCTTTTAAATATGTCTCCATCTTTCTGCATTTAATATTCATGAGCTCTATACAATTCTTGGTGGGTCAGGCTACATTGAAGAATCAAAGAGGAGGCTGAAAATATCTACTCTGTGAACAAAGTTTTATTCATCCTGTGCATTGGAGTGATAAGATTACAGTATGCAGACCCAAAAGGCAAGGTAAATATTGGTTTTTGTCTTCGTATGGTTCTTTGCATTTATAGCTGTTTCGTCTCCTTTTATGTGATTATCTTGTGGGAGTTTTGCACTTTTTCAACGCTGAATCTTGAAGATTACATTCTTGTGGTCCTCAAAACATTTTTTTTTCTATTTAATCAAATCCTACCACAAGTTTTCTCTAATCTCTGAAGGAAGAAGAAGACTCAACAAGTGATGACTGTTAATAATCTGTTTCTATTAGTTGAAGTTTTTTTCGTTCTCTGACTCGTTTGCTTGCAACTTTGGAGTGTGATATCTTCTTGGTTTACAATTTAATATATTTTTGTGTTTTGGGGCAGAAATGGATCTCCAGATGTTCCTAAGAAGGTGTCTCCTCGAGCTTCTCGATCACTGAAGATAGGATCGCTAGAGTCTGAATCCTCTTCACCTCCTGTCTCAGCTAATAACAGAACACCAAAGGATAAAAGTCCAAAAGTTCTGGATCGTAGGTCTCCACGAAGCCCTGTCTCTGAGGTATGAGCCTCATGTACTAAGCTGAATCAAATTCAATCCAAGGGTCTTGAAAGATTTCTTTTTATTGTTTTATTCACTGTTTTGNGTTTCTATTAGTTGAAGTTTTTTTCGTTCTCTGACTCGTTTGCTTGCAACTTTGGAGTGTGATATCTTCTTGGTTTACAATTTAATATATTTTTGTGTTTTGGGGCAGAAATGGATCTCCAGATGTTCCTAAGAAGGTGTCTCCTCGAGCTTCTCGATCACTGAAGATAGGATCGCTAGAGTCTGAATCCTCTTCACCTCCTGTCTCAGCTAATAACAGAACACCAAAGGATAAAAGTCCAAAAGTTCTGGATCGTAGGTCTCCACGAAGCCCTGTCTCTGAGGTATGAGCCTCATGTACTAAGCTGAATCAAATTCAATCCAAGGGTCTTGAAAGATTTCTTTTTATTGTTTTATTCATTGTTTTGGGGTACTAGATTTCATAAATTCCTTTTATTTGCATGATCCAAAACAAGCCTTTCCTACATAACATGTTTCTGTATTAATTTTGATGGGGGAAAAATTAGGATAAATTTAATTTGGGGGCCTATGGATATAGAATTAGGTGGAACATTTAAGTTGGGTAGTTGAGAGATGATAGTGTAACTAATTTTGACTCAATCGTCTGCTTTTTTCTTCTTCTTGAGATTATTGTAACACTGTGATATGTTTCATGGCTAACAGAAGAAGAGGCCGAGTAGAATAACGGAGCTAGAGTCGCTAGTATCACAGCTTCAAGAGGAGCTAAAGAAGGCGAAAGATCAAGTCTCAGTGTCTGAAACATCAAAGAAGCAAGCAGAGGAAGAAGCAGACAGGTCCAGGAAAGAGCTGCAAGAAGTTTCCTCTAAGCTTGAGGAGAACCAGAATCAGTTTTTGGAAGTTTCAGCCTTGGAAGAAGAAACGGATAAACCCGGTTCTCTTGTTCATCAAGGTATATCTCAGGAGTGTGATTTGGAGTTTAGTGCTACTGCTGGTGAAAGAGCAGCATTGGCTGCTGTTGCTCATGAGATCCGACAGCTCAAGCTTCAGATTGAGATGGTGGCTTCTTCTGAAGCTGGTCATGTGAAACAAGCTGAGTTGCATAACTCGGAGGTACGACTGTTGAGAGGAAACTTGATGGACACGATTTTCCTTGTCGAGAGTTTCAGGAACCAACTTACGAACTGTGAGGTATCAGAAGCTGAGACCGAGGCTATGGCTACTGAAACTCTTAGGCAATTGGAGAATGCGAAAAAGGCAGTAGAAGAACTGAAGTCAGATGGCACAAAAGCGGTTGAGAGTTACAAGAAGATGGCGGTGGAGCTTCAACAGTCAAAATCAAGGATGGCGTGGCTTGAAGCTCTTGTGAATAAACTTCAGACCAGTCCAGAGGATTTGGAAAACCACGAAACCCTGCTTAAAGACTATGAAAGTTTGAAACGTGGGGAATCAAATGAGATGGAGGAAGAAGTATCTTCCTTAAGATGTGAGGTAGAGCGACTGAGAGCGGCTCTAGAAGCTTCTGATCGAAAAGACCAAGAGGGGAACGTAGAGGCTTCTTCTCGGTTACGGATACAAGCTGAACTCCAATCTGAACTAAAGATAGCTAAATCTGAGATAGACGAGCTAAAGGCGAGGTTGATGGCCAAGGAAACAGAGCTACAGTTTATTTCAGAGGATAGAGACAACGTATGCCAAAAACTGATAAAGAACCAGAAAGAGATAGATGTTGAAGCTGAGCTGAAGAAACTAAGGGAGGGGATCGAGAATTTAAAGGCAGATTTGATGGATAAAGAGACAGAACTCCAGATTGTATCAGATGAGAACGAGACACTGAAGTCAGATATCCACAAGAGGGAGACAGATGTACAAGATGCATTCATGAAGCTAGGGATTGCAATGGAAGAGGCTGACAAGAGTAGCAAGAGAGCAGTTAGAGTCACGGAGCAACTAGAGGCTACTCAAACTTCAAACTCAGAAATGGAAACAGAACTCAGGAAGTTAAAAGTTCAATCAAACCAATGGAGAAAAGCTGCTGAAGCAGCTACCGCCATGCTGTCTGCTGGAAACAACGGGAACTATAATCAGACGAACTCTCCTTACTCTGAGGATATTGACGATGAGTTGACGAAGAAGAAGAATGGAAATGTGCTCAAGAAAATTGGTGTTTTGTGGAAGAAGCCTCAGAAATAGCTGGGGAATGACTTATATAATTAGGTATTATCTTCTTAAGTTATTTATCTCTTGCTGTCTATGTTTCTCTCAAGAGAGTAAGAAACTGACTATTGCTTTGCCCATCTCGGTTTCTGCTTCTCAGGTACCGTCGATTTGGAGTTGGATTATAAGAGCAACTCCTGTGACTCCGGTATTGATGTGAATTAGTAGTAGTCTGAGAACTATGCTCTGGAAAAAATACTTGTTGGAAAGATTTAAGCTAAGTTGTCGTAATTTTACTATTATGTTACGTTTCTCCAGGAAGAAGATTACTAAAACTAAAAAAGTATGTCATTGTGCAACTAGGTAGAGGTAGTAACTGTTGTTAATGTTCATAAACATGAAACCCTCTGGTTCACGTAGCAGGACAAGAATTATCTCTGGGCCTTGGCCTAATGGGCCCTAAAGAATGAAAATTAGACTCTATGGAGGAGATAGATAAAGATAACTTGCTGTTTCTGATTTTTCTATAGAATGATATATGTTCCTTCATCCTTACTTAAACTTCTACTTTTTTTCATTCACCCATTGTCTCACTGTTCTATCCACTAATTAATCCGTTCTTTTTCGGACGCGTGAACACAAACTTAACCTAAATCCTTATTAGTAGTGTACTTTTTGAATATCTGTCCAACAAACAAACGAGATGTTTTTACTGTACAAGGAACAAAATAGAGAATGTCAAAAGAATTGTTGACAGTGGAGAATAAAACATATAAATGTGGTGTGAATGTTTGTATATACATAAACACAAAAACACGTGTTTCTATGTGTAAAGAAATAAACTACCAACCAACCAACAAAGATATTTTATATTTAAAACATTCTCTCTCAAGTGTGTAATTTAGCCTATGTAAGCAAAATTAGGTTAGGTGAGATCTTTTATCTTTGCTTAAGTCATCAATTCTGGTCTTACATTCTCACCCAGTACATATTCAATATATACATTCCAAGACTATTTAGAGCTTACACTTTCGATTATCTTATCTTATAATACTGTCTAGTTGAATTGATTAGAGTACTAATATAGCAATAACAAGTCCACATTATACCAATACTCTAATTGAAATTATATAACATTACTAATATGGATTCTTTACGTCACTAAATCAAACAAGTATAAACATCAACTTCATCGACCGAGCCATTAAGAAGCCTCTAGATGTCAGATTTTATAGGAGAGAATAATGATTAGGGTTTGAACACACAAATTCCATTATAGTAAATTATTCTTTCTTTCATCAACAAAATAAGATTTTGTCGTTAGAAACCAGAACTTCAAAATTATAACAACAAAGGAAATATTTCATTCAAAACATAGTGAACATACAAATAAAGAAACACAACAATTTAGAACATAAACCGAAAAAGAAAAAAAAAAAACTACCCCAACCCCATTTTGCAAAAGTTTCAAACTCTTCGAAGAAGCCCTACTATATCTCTATACTTAACCGTTTCATAAAATAGCTACCCCTTTTTGTTCTCCCAATTAAAAAACATGAATTCAAACCCTAAATCAAAACCCAAATAATATTGGGGTTTTAAATTGAACTACATTAAAGCACCAGAATTAATATAGTTCATATTGGTCCAAATCTCTCTCCCTGAATCAATATGATCTACATGACCACCACCACCACCCACTCCTATGTTCATCATCCCAAAGCTCTCTCCATTCATCTGCCATGGGAACCCCCACAAGACCCTGCTTGAATCACCCATCCCAATATCCAAACCGCTGCTCCCGTTTCCAAACGCATAACTAGCGTTCCCCTTTTGTTGGCTTGTCCCAAACACACCCTCCATGTCAGACTGATGAGAGCTACTGAATTCCGAAGGAAACCCTAGATGTGCAGAACTCCCCGGAGGTTGTTTGTTAAGCAAGGCAAAGGCTAAGCTGAGATCAATCTGTTCATTGTCACTGTACCCACCGAAACTCGCCGCTGAGAATGCTTTCCCGTCGTGGGACACCGGTTCTGGTGTGGTTCTGAGGCTTCTTGTAGCCGAAGAAGTGGACCGTTTGTTTTTCCGGCAGCCTCCTCCGACGGGGATGTTCCTTAGGGTTCCGCCTTTAGTCCAGTATCTCCGGCAAGATTTGCAGAAGTAGCGAGGCTGAGTGAGGCTGTAGTTGTTGTAGTAACAAAACTTTGTGTTTGTTGAGTCACAACGTGGACACCTCAGTGCTAGCTCCGGTGGCTGTGGCCTTGTCGCTGCAGACGAACGTTTCTTCTGATCCTGATCATCTAATTGTGTTGGGTTTGATGAATATGATGATACTCCCATGGCTTCTCTTGCTTTGTTATAATTCCCAAAAACATCCTTCAATAAGAAAAAGAAAAGAAAAAAAAAAACACATCAAGATTCTAATATAGATCAAACAAAACTCATCAAGATGTAAAAGGTTGTGGATCTTGAATTGTAGTTTACCTGCTGGTGTTGTAACAAATGATCCATAAGAGCTGATGATGAAACTGAGAAGCTGCTTGAAGAGTAATGAGTGTGAGTAGTGTTTATGTGTTGGGAGATTGAGATTGTTTCTTGAGATCAGAGAGAGAATGATGGATATGAGTAGAAATTAAAAGTGAAGCAAAAGGAAAAGCCAAGCATCTGTATATATACATGGGAATGTGGGAGCAGAGAGAAGAGACACTATTCTTGTTGTGACCTCGACCTTATAGTATTATTTTATTTAATATTTAATTATTTTTAAACAAAATGGTGGTATGACAAAGAAGAATAATGTGAACCAATTCGGAACGTGATTTGGAACAGACATAAAGCCGCCGTTTATTCATTTTTATAATGTGAACAAAAATTCTACATACAGAACGCATATTATAAAATTTATCTCTACATAATTAGTAGTTTGATAAAGGTATTGGGAAAGTACATAAACTGATGACAATGTGTTACGATCTCTCTTCAAGACTTGTTGAGAGTACTACTTCAAAAAAAAAAGAGTTATTTTATTGGTCGCAAATACTAATGTTTTGGTTGATTTTGATATCTCAGAATACTACTAATCATATTTAAACATATTTACCAAATAATCTAACATTTATATATTTTGACTGTATAATATCTTACGAAAAAAACAATAACTTTTACTAATCAAAATTTGTAGTTTTATTGAGGTAATTAATTGTAAGTACAACCACAGAAAAAACTTGGGAAGTATAAAACAAAACTTTTGTAGCCTAAAAGTCTATAACGATAGTCCGAAATAATCACTAAGCTCGATTAGCCACTCCACCAATAATGTATCGGTTAAGCTGTCAACTTATATATAAATGAATGAGTTGCAGTCGTCGTTATCAAATAATGTGATATCGGATCTATATGATTCAAGATGAATAGTAACCGTACGATGATGGATGAGAGATGGTTGGAGTTCGACGTCGGATTCCCACGCACTCAGCTTCGTTGTCATTTCTGTGTTTTATGTCCCAATGGTCCGTTGAGTTGTCACCACGCGGGTCCCGTACTCATCGCCAATGTCTTGTTTCTTCCTAAATGGACCCCTTCCGTTTCAATGTGACCTTCGTAGTTCGTACAACAAAATATATGTGATTTTCTATTTCGATCGTTCATTCTAATTCCATGTTTAAAGCAGAAACAATTACAGATACTCAAATTTATATTAGTATTTGTTGGTTTCTTAGCATGGGAATTTATTGCATTGTAGAACGCATAAAAGCTATAGTCGGTTAACGATTTCTTAAGCCTTGTTTCTTCTATCGGATATTACGTACTAAATAGATTCTCTTAAAAACAAAAAAAATAGTTATAGATTCTCTTTATCTGATAGGACATAAATGTTTCTATTTTTGTCAAAACATATCGGGGCTACAGTTTTTTCCTTCTAAATTTCTGCCTCTATTTTACTTATGCAATTTGTTGAGCAAATTGTCAATGATTTGTTTTGTAGAAGTCCGTACTGATATTGAATATGTGTGTGTGTGTTTTCTTTTTTGAAAAAGGGTTGTATATGTGTGTTTTTAAATCTGGAACAACTATCATCAGTAACACAAACTAAAATACTTCTTACGGATATTAAAAGAAATATATTATTTAAAAATGTGAATAAAATAATTCTAGGTACATATTGCTTTATATATCACAATAATTAAGATATGTAAATAGAACACATGATGAAGTAAAAGCAAAGAATTGGCCGGACAATGTGTTGTATATAGCTCATCATCATGATGTGCTTGCATTATCCGATGGGGATTTTAAAGTTCATAGAGACACAAATCACACATCGGTTTTCGGGAAAGACACTTCTATGAAGACCGAGATTTGGTCTAAGGACCATATCCACACATATGTTAAATCATACTATATTATAGTATTGATTTATAATTTATAGAATCTTATGGAGTATATATATGATACGATTTTTTGAACCTTGTGTCGTGGGAAGAGAGAATGTGTAATTTAGCCATACTCTCAAACTATTACCATAAAATAATGTTGGTCTACTGAAAATATGTTTCTTTTTCTATTACAAAACGAAAAAGTAATTATAGATTAAATCATTAAATGCATGTATCAGTTAGCGACAAATGCTAATATTTTTTGTTCGTAATGTGTATATAGACGAATCAATCATCTAAACTTTTCTACGACGATGGTACGTACAATTAAAATAGTAGATAGAAAAAATGGAGTTTTTCGTATCCATACTAATGAACACTAGCTAGATATTAGAAATGCTTAACTATTGAACATTACAAGAAGGAGAACAAAATTCCAAAAGCAAAGCTTAAGATAAGGATCTCTAAAGTTCATATGTATTTTCAATTCAAAACTAGTTAGTATATATATATCTTTTATTAACTACAAGTTAGTAGTTAACAAAGCTTCTTATTTTTTATTTTTTTTTGAACAAACTAACAAAGCTAATCATATGTTTACATACTAGTATTTTTTTAACAGAGGACATCAAAATTAAAAATACAGCGGAAATTGTAGATTATATTACGTATGATTCTAAGCTTAGAGATCATAATATGCAATCAATCACTCAATATATAATCTAAACTTTATTTTAATTGTATACTATATATATAATAGGATGGAAAAATCATTTTCTTATGAACCTGTTTCCGTCAGGGAACTGGTGATTCATTCACAAACAATCATTGGGGCCTCCAAATAAAACTGATGATCATTATAATTCGCTTTGGACCCTACCTACTTGTGGCTCCCAATTTTTATGAAATTAATGATGACCATTATCTTTAAGTGTTAAATTTAAATTTATTTAATCTTGTAACATTTATATAAAATAAAATTATACCACTAACACTTCACAAACCTTTTAATCGATTAACGATATTCCTTTTTTTAAAATTTGTTTATCTCTATTTGGCATATGTTAAACACACAGAATTTCACCTATTTTTTCTAACACATACAATATTACATGTATTATATCAGTTTTCAGTTGTTTGAGAATTATAAGTTTACATTTATTGAAAGTGTCGTCCATTATTTTCAGAATACAATTTATTCACAGAACTATTATTCTTCTTAACTTTACCTTTTCCAATTTAGAGAAATTAAAGATTGATGGGTTGGTGTGACTTCTGAGTATTAGGTAATGAAATATAATGTTTGGGGGGTGTAGTATTGACTAAATATAATTTTATATATATATATATATATATATATATCGTTTAATTTTTAATATTGGACCAATGTTACATTGAAATCGATGGAGACATGGAGTGTAAAGGTTTATAGAAGTGATCATCTTATTAACCACAACAGTGTAGAATATATATACACGAGTATCTTGTTAGGATATCCTATATAGAGTTATTGAGTATAATCTACTATACATATATGGAATCTTAATAGACGTAATCAGTGATATCGTATTTTCGTAATCAGTGATATCATATTTCCGTAATATGCCCCTTTAAGATGAAGGGACCTTGGTGACGCCAATCTTAGTAGAGAAGTTGGTAAAGGCAGCCCGAGACACTGGTAAAGGCAGCCCGAGACACTGATTTGGTAAATGCATCAGCCAATTGATTTTTGGTGGAGACATGAACAACACAGAGTTGCCCGGATTGAACTTGATTCCTGATGAAATGATAGTCCAAGGCCACATGTTTCATGCGTGAATGAAAAATGGGATTGGCACACAAGTATGTTGCACCAATATTATCACAATATATAACCGGAGGGGTAGTGAACGAGACCCCTAGTTCCTTAAGTAGAGAGCATATCCAGTTCAGTTCAATAGAAGTCGTAGCCACTGACCGGTATTCCGCTTCGGTTGATGATCTGGCAATGCTCCGCTGTTTCTTTGAGGACCATGAGATGGGATGTTGACCGAGATACACAATATAACCATTGGTGGAGACATAGTCGTCCGAGTCCCCTGCCCAATCAGCGTCCGTATACGCATGTAAACACCGATTTGTACCACGTGTGAGTAATATCCCATGATCTAAAGTAACCGCTAAGTATCGTAAGACACGCTTCACCGCCGTCCAGTGATCCGTTGATGGTTGATGCATAAACTGAGATAAGCGATTTACCGCATATGATATATCAGGCCTAGTGAATGCTAGATATTGAAGACTACCCACAATTCTTCGATATTCAGCCGGATCAGCAAGTCGTGTACCAGACTGGAGAGTGAGTTTTGGAGATGTAGCCATGGGCGTAGCAACTGGTTTGGCACCTAGCATGTTTGTGTTGCCCAATAAGTCAAGAACATACTTACGTTGATTGAGGTGCAGACCAAGGGAGCACCGTTTAGCTTCAACTCCAAGAAAGTAATGGAGTTCTTCATGATCCTTGACTGAGAATCGTGTAGCAAGACCTTCAAGCGTGTGGTTTAACAGAGCGTTGTCATTCCCCGTGACAATGATGTCATCAACGTAAACAAGCATATACACGACATACCGACCATGACGTAGAATAAACAGAGATGTGTCCGAAACAGAGTTTATGAAGCCAACTTGAAGAAGATAAGTTCTCAATTAAACATACCAGGCGCGGGGAGCTTGTTTAAGGCCATAGACAGCCTTCTGTAAGCGACATACATAATCCAGGTGATCAGCATCAACAAAACCCGGGGGTTGTTGCATATAGACTTCCTCTGTCAAAGTTCCTTGTAGAAACGCATTGTTTACATCTAATTGACGAATTGGCCAGGACATATCAACCGCAACACCAAGAACAATTCTAATGGTTGTCGATTTAATGACAGGACTAAAGGTTTCCGCATAATCCAAACCTCGTCGTTGATTGTAACCTTTTGCAACGAGACATGCTTTATAGCGATTGATGGAGCCATCAGGATTATACTTGGTTGTGAAGATCCAGCGACAGCCGACAATCGTTGTTGTGGGGGACGGTGGTGGAACTAGATCCCATGTGTGGTTGCGCAATTGAGCATTGATCTCTGACGACATTGCAGGGCGGAAACGGTCATCGTTTAGAGCTTGTTTGGCAGTCCGTGGTTCAGTTGGTGGTAAGGCCTGAATAGCGAGGGAGTATTTAGTGTTTGGTTTGGAGATGCCGGATTTTGCATGGGTTGACATAGAATGAGTATTTCCCAGAGGCAGTGGAACAATGGCCAGCGGAGGAGGATTCTCCGACGAAGAAGACGAAGAAGAGGTTCTACTTATCGGACTGCTAGTGGATGGAGATGGTAAATGGGCTGGACTGTTTAAATTTGGTTGGTGGGCCGAATTTGTGTTGGTGGGATTTGTCAAAGAATGTTGTGAGGAAGAGGAAGTGGTCGATGAGGTGGTTGTGGATATGGAGTGTTGCTGGGCCGTGGGTCGCGGCCCATTTTCAGGTGGAGCAGTGGGCTCAGAGGAGAGAGAAACAGAAGGAGATTGAGAGGAAGAAGATGATACTTGCGTTGATGACAACGCATCGAGCGAGGAAGACGACGGAGGTGGATGTGGCGGGTGAAGATCTGAGCTGGCAGATTGACGAGGCAAAACTAAACCCGAGTGAGGAATTGTAGAGTGAAGCGGCCACTGTTGGTGAAGAGAACGAGTATCAGTGGCAATGGAGGTTGGTCGAGAAGACACCGTGGTGAAGGGAAATGTCGTCTCATCAAAGCGGACATGTCTAGAGACATATAGGCGACCGGTGGGAACGTGATAGCAAAGGTATGGACTTTGTGTTGGTGAATATCCGAAGAACACACAGCGAAGAGACCTATCATCGAGTTTATGAGAATTATAGGGGCGTAACCACGGATAGCAAGAACAACCGAATAAGCAGATGTTGGCGTAGTTGGGAGATCGCCGAAACAGCTTCTGGTAAGGAGATTGAAGAGAGAGAACCGGTGTGGGGAGCCGATTAATCAAATACACAGCAACAGCAAACGCAAATGGCCAATAAATCTTAGGAACAGAGGCAGTGGAGAGCAGAGTGAGACCCATGTCAACGATATGTCTGAGTTTCCGTTCGGAGATCCCGTTATGCACCGGCGTATGAGGTGGAGATGTTAAGTGAGAAATACCATGTGTTGAGAGGAACCCCCTGAGTGCTATGAATTCGCCACCATTGTCATTGTAGAAGGTACCAATCTTCTCTCGGAAAAAGTTTTCAACTAAAGCTTTGAAGGTGATGAATGTTTCTTTAACGTGAGATTTCTGTTTCAGGGGATAAAGCCAGGTATATCTTGTGTAATGGTCAACAATGAGAAGATAATATTTGAAATTATCATGAGAAAGAATGGGAGACGTCCAAACATCGGAGAACAAAATCTCGAGTGATCGAGACGAAGTAATAGTGGATTGAGAGAAAGGGAGCTTTTGGCTTTTATTAATCAAACAATCATTGCAAGGGGAGATTGTCTGAGACGAAAAGGGAAGAGAAAAAGCAAAATAACATGATGTAAAACAGAGGAGGACGGATGTCCAAGACGAGAGTGCCATAATGAGAGAGGAGCCTTGGAGCTGGAAGAAGCAAGCATAGCGGTTGGAGCTGACAAGGGCCACTCATACAATTCACGGTTAGTTTTGCCTTGAAGGAACAGAATCCGCGTGCTCAGATCCTTCACCTGAAAAGCCGCAGGAAAGAATTCCACAGAAACTCGATTAGCATTACAGAGACGGTATACCGAAATCAAGTTTTTATGTATATTAGGCACATATAACACTTTGCTTAATGTCAAAGGACCAGTGGGTGTAGGAAGAGAAGTGGAACCAGTGCACGTTATTGGGATGGTGGAGCCATCTGCGATTGTCACCTCATTGCCACCATGATACGGCTGATGAAGAGCCAAATTCTGAAGATCGGATGTGATGTGGTGTGTGGCACCGCTATCCATCACCCACGTATCAGCAGAGTATGGAGAGTCGACAGTCAAGTTGGCACGAGGATTCCAAGGAGTGAATGGACTCATTTGAGATGAACCCGCCATCGAGAAACGCCCTTGTAGCTGAGGACAACGTTTGGCCGAATGACCTTGCGTGTTGCAGAGCTGACAGCGCCCAAGGTATGGACGAGGATTTCTGTTATCAGACCTGGATGAAGACTGCTGCCACGACTGAGTGGAATTGTTGTTGTGATGCTTCTGTTTCGGACCGGATTGACCACCACAGTATGAGTTGTTGTGACGCTGTGTGACCATGTTAGCAGCGACAGGAAGCTGAGAGGCAACAGCTTTGGAGAGAAGTTTGGCTTCTTGGTTGAGCAACCGCTCATGAACATAGGCAATGGAGGGCGAGATATCCCGACCCTCGATCTGATCAACAATGGACTTGTAGTTATCAGGTAAACCTTCAAGGATGAGCTCAATTTGTTCTTCATGTGGGATCGGGTTCCCTAAGCTGGCAAGCGTATCAAGTCTAGCGGTGATGCCATGGAGGTATTCCTCAATGGTGAGAGTGCCTTTGGTGCAGGATTTCAATTGATCACGCAACTGTCGAACATGAGCTCGACTAGGTTTGGCGTATGTTTCAGCAAGAGTACTCCAGATTTCAACAGCAGTGGTAGTACGAGAGAGGAAAGACTGCACAGAGAGTGAAATGGAGCCGAGGAGTGAACTGTAGATCAGTTGATCTTGACGTTGGTAGATTGCGTGAGCCGGATTTGGCGTGACACCGGTGTCAGTCATGAGGGTTGGAGACGGAACTTCAACAGATCCATCAAGGTGACCAACGAGACCGTATCCCGCAAGGAGAGCACGGACTTGGAGCTTCCACATGAGATAGTTGGTGGAGGTAAGCTTGGTGATATGAGTCATGTTGATGTTGAGGAGAGGTTTGTTGTCAATGGTAACAACATCAGTAACAACCGCAGGTGAGGAGGTATCCGACGAAGACATGATCACAATCGTAAAAGGACAAAGAAAAGAAGAAAGAGAGATTTTTTTTTNTTTTTTTTTTTTTTTTTTTTTAGAGAGATCGTATGGCTCTTGATACCATGTAAAGATTTATAGAAGTGATGATCTTATTAACCACAAGAGTGTATAATATATATACACGAGTACCTTGTTAGGGTATCTTATACAAAGTTATTGAGTATAATCTACTATACATATATGGAACCTTAATAGACGTAATCAGTGATATCGTATCTCCGTAATCAGTGATATCATATCTCCGTAATATGGAGTATATAACATATTGCATACTTGTCTTGGAACTGATGTAAGATTTACAGGAAAAGCATTTTGTATAGTATAAGATATGCAGTATATGTTGCCCATTGTTAATGAACATCGTTTTATTGTTTTTTTTTTTTCAGTTTCGAACAATACTCTAGTCTGAAGTTCTCGATTTGTGTAGAGTTTCAGAACTCATTCTTTAAACTAGTTATCCAGATTATGAAAGTATAACTTGGAGGTTGCATTAATGAAGAACGTATAGAGAATATATAGAATTCATGGACTATTTATACACTTTAAATTGATCAAGAAGTCCAAATAATTAAGGGAAACAACATTTTAAGTCGACGTACGTTAACACTAAACTTACAGCAAAATTTGTTGAAGAGAATGAATTTAATTTTGATGAGACTATCAAATTAATCTATAAACTTTGTATATATATCAAATTTCGAAAGCTGTGGAGGGTCAAGAAACAGGAATGAGAGTGACATAACATGATTCTTCCATTCAAAATCAACAAATTCAGCTGGAAGCGAACATTATAATATGTCAAGTTTTTAAGTGGAAGTGGTGGGGCACGCAGAACATATAAAAAAAAAGACAAGAGTTTTGTGTTGACCAGTCAAAGTTGTAATATGTTCAGTTGCTTTAGAGTGTCGTAATTAGACAAGTGACAAAAACTTAGAATTTCATGGGCAAATAAAAAGTAGTTAAAGCAGATCGTATTGATTAGAGAGCTCTCATATTTTATGAATCATTTTGCAATCTATCTCGACGTGATGATGTCCTTTAACAGAGTGATTGTTATTGTAATTATTATTAATCGTCCCCCAAAATATTACCAGTACTCTTTTGTTTTCATTCGTATTTGACCTAAAGCTAATTTGGATCTATAGGAGTATACAACTTTGGTTTGATTTATCCCAAATGAAAACTAATAGTAATTTATTGAAATGCGATAACTTTTAATTCTTATGCTATTTTTCTTTAGATGATTATACCGTTGGTGTTTGGTTGATGGTCTAAGCAATTGATGAAGACGAAAACTTTAATAATTACTTTTGTTAAATCAATGACTGCGTCAAGTTGGTCCATCTCATCTCATAATCATGGTTTAAAAAAATTATAATGATCGTAAGTACAGATTACTACACTACAAATTTTAAAACTGTATAGGGAAAAAAAAGATAGCTATCATTTGCAATTCCTCATTATGACAAGTGAAGCCTACAACAGGTCACACTTGTATATCAACTTCAATTATTATAATTTATTTAATTAGATGTAATTCCGATAGGATATTCTTGATGAACTACCAAAACAAACGACGTGTGAGAAGCAAAAATCTAAGAAACCCTAATTTCTGAAAATATTAAGAAACATGAGGAAAATCGGAACAAGTATCCGACGAGGGTGGGGCCAAATGACGACAGAGTGATTGGCCGGCGGTAAGAGTGGGACCCAGGTGTCGGCAAATGGGATGACACGTGGCGGCATGACAAAGGAATGATTTGGAGGAAATCGAGGTAAGAGATACAAGTGATGAGGAGGCCGAGCAAAGTGGTCGTCGTAGCAGCCTGAGAGTGATTAGGTATTTGCGTGGCATGTGATGTCTCACTCACATCACAGTCAGTATTTTTTAATTTGAAACTCCCACACTATATAATAGCCAAATCTATCTGTTTCCAAATTATCTCTGGACAAAGAAAAACATTATTGAACCAATTCTTCATCTTTACTCTACTTTGCTTTGTTGTATACTAACTATATAGACTGTCTATCTAGTAAGAGAATATCTAGTACTAGTAGACAATGTTTTCGTTTATATTTATCAGGGTTTTACTACTATATATCAGCTTTGTTAGAATCATGCATTTTTATTTAAAATACGTTTTTTTCTTTACTAAAAACTTGCATGATTATTATACTAGTTGAGAACACTACTAACGAGAGACGAGAGACGAGAGACGAGAGACGTGTATAAAATAATGGAAAAAAAAGGGAGGAAGAAGAAGATCGGATTAGAAAGATTTGAGGCGCAATTTCCAAAGGGACCCGCATAATATTCTTGCCTCCATCTTCAAGCAAAGCATCAAACCACAGCGTAGATTCCCATGCATCCATCTCTCTCTCTCTTCTTACCATTTTTTTAATATCTTCTTGGGAGCTTTCTTTTTTTGTTTGTTTCCACATTAGTGTCAAAATGTTTTCTCGATTTCAGAAAAATGGATTCGTTTTTTCACCATCTTATTCTTTCTCTTTGATTCATTCATTCATCAATAATGTGATCTATCGCTAAAAATCTCTACTTCTTTTTTATTTTTAAAAAGCGTATATTTTTCCATCTATAACTATAGCTAGTCTACTACTAGTTGCTCAAAAGTGATTTATACGATATGTTTTCAATTATCAACAAATATTATTTAGTAAATTTAACGTTTTACCCCAAGAAGAAGAAAAGAGTATTAAGTGTAGTTAATACTACTATTAAATTACATGATATATAGGGTAAAACGCTGATATATGACTCGACAAAATATATCATCTCACAATAAAAACTTCTCCTCACACACACTAGTAATTTACATGTTTCGTTTAAAAGGATACAAGTTCTTAATTATTGGAAATTCACATACTTTTTTTTTGTTTTTTGAAAGAACTTGTAGTATTAGAATGTACTTATATATATATATATATATTTGTGGTAGTTTTGTAATGTAATGACGAATCTTGTAAAATCTATCATTTTACAGATGATTTTTTAGTTATAGTTTTAGAATTTTTTTACTTAAATAGATAGACTCATAGTTATAGTATGTGTCGTCACCAAAATGATGCGTGACGTAGACGCGCGTCACTGGTTCGCGTGATAGAGTAACAAACGTTTCATTTTGCACCGTGGGCCTATATTACGAAACTCATGGAATTCGGCCTACTCATCAGACTAATGGGCTCAAATTAAAAGTTCAAATTAGAGAACACTGCATCATAATAACCGGTGAAAATATCGAATGTTTTTAGATCCGGTAAACAGTTAAAATCATACCAACCGGGAATATCTAACCATACTCAAATGACATCTCTCATTTACTCACACACTCTGAGACATCAACGTTTTGATCAGCTCCAATATCTCTGCTCTCAAATGGTTAACCAAATCAGGTACAGTCTTCTTCACTTCAGTAAACCACAGCTCATCCCGGTTCTTCATTCCCTCACAGCTAAACCATTCGCATATAACCCGAGCGACTGCAAGAAGGTAAACACCACAATCGTACCCATTCTTTTGCTGCGGTGTATCATTGCACTCTCTGTATGTTGCGTCTCCGTTAGCCACAAATGGAGAAACCGCCTCGAAGAGGTGTTTGGCGTTAAATCTGTTCACACCCATGAAGCTGTCGTGATGGACAAACGTGTTGGCATCTTTGTAGTACACGAGTAAGCTCCAATGCAATCCGCCTTCTGCTACCTCCACATTCAGATTGTCGTTTACAGGGAATATCAGAAGGTCTTTGTCGTGACACTTGAGGGGTTTCATGAAATCTTTGAGGGATTCAGTGTCGGGGCAGTTGCAGATCCAGAAGGCGATGGAGGGAGGGATTAGCGAGATGGTAGGGGAACTGTGAACCGAGGACAAGTAGCTTAGGTAGAACTCGATAACACGATCATTCAGAAAATTGGATCCACTTAGGATGTCCAAATCTGATCTCCTAAGGACGACATCTTCGAAACTGAGGATCTTGTCATCACCAGAAGTATTTCCCATAGCGTTCACTGATAAACTTCAAATGGCTACACTGGAGAATCTAGCAACTCTGCAATATACATAAACACAATTTGTTAAGCCAATTATAGTAAAACACAGAAAAGAAGATTCAATAAGATGAATTGCTTCTTGTTCATTCAAGAACGTTATCAGTAACATGAGATCTTACTGTTTAGCATAAACCTTAACTAGAAGAAAAAAACAAAGGTATTGATGAACACAGGACAATTCCCAGAGAAGACTCAAACGTCATCAGTTTGATTCAATCGGAAATTAAATCAACCTTCAAAAACCTAATTGGATCAAACCATACTTACTTAGCGTGCGGAACAAAGGAATCATACATCAAAGATTGCTATAAAAACAAAATTCTCGTTCAGGCATTTTATCGAACAGTTTGAATACAACACAAATTATTTCGTAAAACAACCAAAAAAACAAGGATCAAATTGCTCCGATCATCCATATAATACCTGTGGCTGGATTTAAGATACTGATCGGAGATAAAGAAACTCAGATTCTATTCCTAAAGAATCATTCACAAACAATTTTTCTGGATTTGATCAGGAGAAAAACACACAAATTATCAATTACCTTTATTCAATCGATACGTATACGCGATTCCTGAAAGATTCAGCTTCGTTTTTTTAGCAATCCGCAGCTTGACAAAACTGTAATCTGATTTGTTTTAGAAAAACTTCATCGCGAGAGTAGTATAAGAAGTATTACTCCCAGCAAGAAGAACATGAGAAAAAGGAAAGAAAGAGCAAAAAAAAAAAAAACCGACTTGGCTGTTACAGAGAAGGAAAACAACGAATCGCAAATATTAGTTTGGGCTCATAAACCCAACCAATTTGGGCCGAAAGCTATGTCTTATCAGTATCTTCACAATTATGAAATGACGATTATACCCTTCTTATTCCGAGGAAGATTACGACTTACGATTTCCATTTTTATCAGATATATTAAAAGAGTAGTCATACTAAAATTATCAAAGTTACGAAAATACAAGAAAAAGGGGAAATTTTTGCCAAATTAGTTTCCTTTTCCTCGTAGAGAGGCAGATAATGTAATTCCGACTTGTGTTGTAACTAGGAAAAGGAAAACTAACAAAATTAGACCCTAAACTTCTTCTATAAATACTATTTAGCATATCACCACAGATCCCAACAATCTCATCATTCACAATTCTCTCATTCTCAAAAACCACACAACAAATTTATTAAAGGAAACCCTTTTCTGTAGATCATCAATGGCAGTCGCTGGTGATACCTTCTCAATGTCCACCATGTTCGATGCTTTACCATACCCTACTGGAATCTCCGGTTCCGTTCCTCCTCCGGGGTTCGCCTCCGCCACCCACTTGCACGCTGCGATGTTCAACCTAATGACTTGCTGCGACGGTATGTCCTCCTTTAAAGAGATGATCGCAACGTTAGACAAAACAGAGCTTCAGAGGATGGCGTCGTTGCTGACGTCAGACTCCGATTACTTCATGGCGATCGTCACAAACAAGCACGGCTCGAGACGCGTGCAGAAGCTCCTCGGCAAATCAGATGACGCGGACGCAATCTTCTGCGCCGCTATCTTGCGCCGCTTCCTCCAGATCACGACCGACAAATACGCATCCTACGTGACGATACGAGCCATGGTCGTTTTTGATGACAAGGACAAGAAAAAGGCAATGTACGAGCAGATTCTCTACTACGCTCTCGACCTAGCGTGTGACCAATACGGCTGCATCGCCCTCAACGATATCATCACCGACGCGGATGATCCTTACTACAGAGATCAGATACTAGACTTGGTCGCATACAACGCTCTCTGTCTAAGCAACGACGCTTCCGGGAATTTTGTGGTCCAACGTGTGCTTACATTGAATGACTTGCGTACCATGCACAGCATCGCGGTTAGTCTCCGTGGCCATTGCATTGACCTCTCGTTTAAGAAGTATGGGAGCTACATCGTGGAGAAGCTTCTGGAGGCGGATGAGTCCATGGTAGTGGTGGTTGTGGAGCTTTTGGAGTGCGACGGAGACAGGTTGATGAGGCTGGCAAGGAATGAGTTTGGGAGTTTCGTGGTGTACAAGGCACTGAGATCGACGAAGATGTCTAGGATTGATCTGTTTTGGAATTTGGTGAAAAAGCTCCTGCCTTTCCTCCGTATCTTGCGTAGGTCTCACGGAAGCAACATTGCAAACATCTTGGAATCGCTTAAGCTTCGTTGCTGATCAGTAACTCTGTGTTTAAGCTAGTCACCTAAAATTGGTCGGGTGTTTAAGGTAGATTACCTAAAATTGTTCTGGTAGTTACATAACTCTTGCAAGAAGGTTTTTTGAAAAGCAAGGTTGAAGTTTTAATATATATATTTTTTTGAAAGTTACAGTTTGAAAATCGATCATTGTTTTGTTTTCGGAAATAACAAACACAATAAGCAATAAGAATATAAGATCTTCTCCTCTCCTCTGCTCTCTAATAGTATATCATCTTGTTTGCTGTAGAATCCAGCTTGAAATATAATACTGTTAAGATAATGTAAGCTATATTGCAAAATAGAAAATTTGGAATCAGAATATATTATATTGACTTGTTTATTTCGGTTCAAAAGTAGGAAATGTAAAAGGTAAGTTTATGAGAGTTATATGGTGTAGTGGACAACCCATAGAGACCGAAATTAATTTTGGAGATGGGAAACTTGTTGAGCAAGTCCTTTCCTCTGTATTAATGAAGGGTTTTAGATGTGAACACCACCAATTCTTCAATTAGGTTTCTCTTTTTTTTTTCTTTCTTTCTTTCTTAATTCTCTTGCTCTCCTTTAAGAATCATGTCTCTGCTTCTCAGCCATCCCCCCGAAGCTCTGCTTTCGGAAACCCGTCTTAGTAAGATCTTCTCCTAATCACTCTAATGGCTTCTCATCTTCTTCCTTGCCGCAAACTCCTCCTAGTGTCATCATGTACGTTGATCCTTGTGGAGCTGATCCCGGAAAATTTTTGATTAGGAGGGCTGGTGACAGCTCTCCCCTGGAAAAGAAGTTGCCCAGGGAGTTGACAAACGATATGAGAACCGATCGGAACATCCAATGGATGGCTAACTACTTTGAAGGACGGCGTGATGGGTCTCCAAGACATTGTTGCATCGGATGCAGATCCAAAACGTATCTCTCTGCCTCCTCTTGAGGCTCTTCCTCATTGCCAAACCCAAATTATCACCAACGTGGCAATGTCCTCATCTTCTCCCGAGGAAGAGGATTGTGTTGTAGCTTTCAAGTTCTTGGGACCTCAGCTCAGCTTTTTCAGACCCGCTGAGAGTAACTCCGAGTGGACCAACATCAGAATCCCAAACCCTTGCTTCTTCTCTTCCCCTGTCATGTATTCCAAGAAAGATAACATGTTTCGCATACCTGGATCTGGAGGCCACCTCATTGCATCATGGGATCTTCGCAAACATGGCGAGAAGCTCAAGTTTAGGAGGTTGCAGTTCAGAAAGATTCCCAATCTGACAAAGAACAACAAAGCGTTTCTGGATTCGTGCTACAAAAGCGAACACTTGGTGGAGTCAATAACCACCGGTGAAACTTTCATGGTTAAGTTGTACAAGAAGACCATCGGTGGTACTGCGAGGATATAAACAGAAGCTTTAATGGTTTTCAAGCTAGATGATAAAGGAAGTGCTGTTTACACTCAAGACATCGGAGATCTCTGCATTTTCCTCACAGAGTCTGAACCTTTCTGCGTCCCTTCTAGCTCTTTTCCCGACATGTATCCTAACCATGTCAAAATCTTGGATGTCAACGAAACCACAATTGTCAATCTTGCTGATCAATTTGAAAGTGGAAATTATTAAGAGTAGCAACCTCCATTGGTGACGTTACGGAAAAAAGAAGAAGATCCTAAAGTATCAGTGGAGCAACTTTGCTATATTCTCCCAAATAGTTATGTTTAAACTCTCTAGTTAGCAGCAATCATTCATTGGTGTACTTTAGTTACATATGGAGGATTAAATAACTGGTAACTAGTGTCAAATGCCAAGAATCTCTACTACATGAAGTGATGCAACCAACACTTGTTTTGTGCTTCTGTTCAGGCTTCAGCTCAACGTGGTAACTATTTATTATAAAATACAGAGCCTAAATGATGAGATTTTATCAGGTTATAATACAAGGCATCTGTTTAGGCGATCCTATAGTCCTATTACTATTTCAATTGAGTTTACTTTTCTAATTTTTATTTGAATTAAGTTAACTTTTCTATTTTTTAATATTGATTCGCATATTTTTTCGAGGAACGAGATAATTGTTTCTCGGTGTATATAAACAAACAATGTACTATATATATATATATATATATATATATATATATTTCTGAACTGATATAAAGGACAAAGCTCATAAATATCGAGTTCTTTTAATTTACAAGGGTTTGACAAGCGAGGACATGGCGGCGAAGAGCAACACGGACCCCGTAAAAGCAGGGATTAGGGTTGCAATTGGTGACAGGAAGGAGAATGCGCTGTTTAGGACTACGGGACTGCTACACAACGACCACATGGCTTCTATGGTTCGAGAAACTAGGCCGAGAGGAGCTTTCTATCCTCGTCAAACCAAAGCAGCTAAGAAAGAGTTTTGCGTTATTTGTTTCGAAGACATTGATTCTGAACTTATTATGTTTCCAGCTGATGAATGTGGTCACTCGTTTTGCTCTACTTGTGTTAAAAAATATATAGAGGTGAAGCTGCTTGCTGGAAGGATACCGAATTGTCTTGGCCTTCGGTGCACGTCTATGCTGTCTATTGATAGATGCCGCAATCTTTTGACTCCAAAGCTGAATTGTATGTGGAGACAGAGGATTATAGAGCATTCCGCAGACAGAGTTTATTGTCCTTACCAAACGTGCTCTTACTAGATGTCCAAATTCATGCTTTCTCTTTCTGCATCTTCTGAATTTGGACTTAGGAAGTGCTTCAAATGCGGTGGCTCCTTCTGCCTCCACTGCATGGTTCCATGGCATAGTTCGCTATCGTGCACCGATTACAAGAAGTTGCATCCTAATCCTCTAAATGAGGAGGATACAAAGCTAATGTCTTTGGCAAATCTTGAAGGGTGGCGTCAATGCGGCAGGTGCAAACACATGGTTGACCTTTCTTGGGGATGCAACCAAATAATCTGCCGGTATAATTTTTTTTTTCTTTTGATCGAATTTGATAATGTTTTGGCATGTAAAGGTATTGCTGCATAACATACAATTTCATGCTTTCTCGTTTAGGTGCGGATATGCTTTTTGCTACACGTGTGGAGCCGATTGGTACAGAATGAGCCATGGAAGATGCATCACTTTTCGGTCAGGAAACGTACGCCCGACGTTTACTATTGTACTAGTTTCCTTGTTATGCCTAATTTTATACCACATACTCGCATAGTCTATTAGGACGACTCAGCACACACAGCTGGTCGCACCTATTATATGTGCTTTGTTCTTTCGACACTCTGAAACAAAATATATATTTTCTTTGCTCTATAACAATTTGATGTTTTATAGAATTTTTCAAAAAGCTATACTGTTTTTGGTAACTAAAATCCATTTACAATTTTTATATAAGAAAAACAAAAAAATTCAGAGGCACGACTTCGACCCCTGTTATATCGCTGAACCCTCAAAATTTGCCAGACTTCCGACCAAAACCCATCAGCAAAAATCAAAATCTATCCAAGGCACCCAAACATTAACATCGCTGCTCTCTGCAAAGGAGAAAACATATCACTCTCACATATACTATCAAAACGAATAGATGATTAACCAAAATCACACATTACAGAATTAAATGATTCAGTACCTTTCAAGTTCAAATTGCTCTTGGGGAATCTATGTTAGGGTTCTGCATCTTTGATGAGAACTCAATTCTATATGTGAATTTGTAGCAGTTTTTGAGTATAACTTCCCCAACACTCCGGATCAACCAGAGAAAATCCAACAAAGCGGAACCTCTCTTGATGCCAGAATCACATCCCATATGTCCTATTATACACATCTCCGGGACTTGGAATCCGGAATTTGGGTTCTTCGTATCCGTTGTTGTATATGCTCCCATTAAATCCCAGCCGTTCATTCCTAAGAAGCTCTGCCATGCCTAGAGAGTTAACACTTTGGCCTTCATTCCACTTATCCCAGTGACCATTAGACAAGATTGAATTTGCAGATGGTTGTTGTCTTGGGTGCTGTGAGAAAGGGGATAAGCTATTTCCCTGTGTTTGATCCATTAGCCTTGAGCTGATTCCATAAGGATCGGTAAGTGAAGGAGATAAGTTTCTAAGGTCATGATGAAACCCATTGACTTGTTGTTGTGCACCAGACAAAGACTGCTGTCTCAACATTTGGAATCCTGTTTCATTTTCAAAAGAATTCAGTTGTGATGAGAATCCTGATCTCCTATCCAAGTCTGCATTTACCATCCCTCTTCCTACAGCTAGAATTGCAGGATCCACAAATTCAATATCACTTGCACCACTCGAATTACCAACTGAAGGTGGTACTTGATATGCATTCCTCAGCAAGGAAGAAGAGTCAAGAAAACGAGTTCCTACGATACAAGTGCACAATAGTT